>NW_006921765.1:6541434-6543275 GCF_000298275.1 Orycteropus afer afer | reverse complement strand
GCCTCTTCCTTCTTCCTAGTCTGTCTCAGTCTATAAGCTGGGCTGTTACCTGTGCACCAGGTGCATCTCACTGGATTTTAAACACCAGAGGCTCAGCTTCAAAAACTCACGTCTACATGTCACCACAGTAGGACAAACCGACAGACAAGTTTGTCTTGTATAAAAAGAGACATAACCAGAGGCCAGGTGTGTGGTAGATGATCATGGTATAGCCATGTGCTTTCCAGAAAGAAGGAACAGGTTTTAATCACCATTCTGAGAAAGGAGAGGAGGCTATTGTATAAAAAGTCAGGAAGGGATGATGTAGCCCCCATCCCCCTAAATCATTAAATGCTTTTTCCAGGCAAGACCCATCCTGCCACCTCTAATCAGGAATCAGCCCCACCTATATTTGCTAGCTACCACCCATCTGTCTGTTTGTTGTACTGTGGTGGTTTGCATGTTGCTGTGATTCTGGAAGCTATGCTACCAGTATTTTAAATATTGGCAGGCTCACCTTTGGTGGACAGGGTTCAGTGGAGCTTCTAGACTGAGACAGACTAGGAAGAGAGGCCTGGAAATCTATTTCCAAAAATTAACCAATTAAACCTTATGGATTACAACATAACATTGTCTGACTCACTTGCTTTGGATACATCATCAGGAGGGAATCAATCACTGGAGGAAGACTTATGTTTGGTGAAGGAGAGGGCAAGTGAGGGCTAGGGAGACCCTCAGTGAGATAGATTGGCATAGTAGCTGCAACAATAGATAAAAACATGCCAGCAATTATGAGGATGACACAGGCCCAGGCAGTATTTCATTTTGTTGTACATAAGGTTATCATGAGTTGGAGTCAACTTGATGGCAGCTATCTGTTCGAGTATTGAGATAAAAGAAAACTATCCTGAGGGAGCTATAGGGTAGGGATGGGGAACTCTAGGCTTAATTGGCCTTCTTATCCCCAGAATTCAGTGTGTTCTTCAGAGGCATCCGCATTCCTTGCCTTCTCCAAGTTCCCCTCCTGGAGCAGTGTACATCAACGGCTGTACATCTTTATGGAAGCAGACTGCCTCAACTTTCTCCCATGGACCAGGTGGTGGGCTTGAACTTTGATCACAAAGCTGTAAAACTACACATCTCCCCTTTGATCAGGGGCTTCAGCAGCATGAGGCTATGGTTGAAACTCTCAGGTCTGGAGCTCCTAAATCCTTAGGAGGTTTTAAAACTGGCTTGTCTCTGCCCTCTGCCCTCTAAGACAGGCAACTATCCCTGCTGTGTAGGTTGCACTTGCAATTGTCCCCAGTTGAAGAGACAATGCAACTGAGGGTACACTGGACCAAATTCACACAGAGATATCATATGGGCTAATTGTAGCTCCGCTCCCAAGACCCATCATGAGCTAGAGGCCACCATAGAGGACAAGTTCAGCTAAGACTACAACCAGTCACTGGCCCTTCTACTTTGAAAGGATCTTGAGGAAGTACCTTCCCTGCTTTTGATTACTAAGAGTCAAAGCAAGCTAAGAGATAAAGGTCAGCTTTCTGCTTTGAAAGGAGATCCTTTCCAATGGGTGAGCTCTTCACTTCCTCCCCCAACTCCTCCAAGTTCCCAGTCCAGCAACCAGCCTGCCTTCCACCATATTCTCTTCAGTTGGCATTGCCCACTACAATAACGATGTAGTGCCGTCACATCAGAGAGAGATGGGAAGTTACAGGAAAGCCTCCCAAGGAATAGAAATCCAGACAGAGAAGGGCAGAAAAACAGAAAAAAAAAAAAAAAAAAAAAAAAAAAAAACCCTCTACTTCCACCATTGGTTAGAAGACTTACTTCATGCAAGTCATTACCCAGGTGCTTTACAG
>NW_006921765.1:6530405-6541334 GCF_000298275.1 Orycteropus afer afer | reverse complement strand
ATGTGCCGTCGAGTCAGCCCTGACTCATAGCGACCCCTCCTTGGGTTTCCGAGGCAGTATCACTACGGAAGTAGGATTGCCCAACCTTCCTTCTTTGTTTTACTAGTGAGGAAACTGGTTGAAGAAAGATTACAGAAGAAGAAACTCAGAGAGATTATGTGACTTGACTACGGCTCATAGCTAATGGGTGATAGGACTAGTAATTGACCCTATGCTCATTTTCAACCTTATGTCTCTTCTACAGACATTCTAAGACAGAGATAGGAAAGTTCCAGATCACCTGCTTAGAAACAAGCAAGGATCCTGTGGATCATACTTGTCACCTCCAGTTTCCAATCCATCACAAATTCAGAGCTCCAGAGAATTATCTCCTGGACTCTAAATTTTATTTGAATCAGGCAGTCGCCAGGTTACAAACATCCCACTTACAGAGAACTTGCCTTTTAATGTTATGTAAATTTGCTTTCATTTTGAAATGACTGAACCAACTCCTAATAGCAACAAATTCTTCATCACAACCACCTTCAGTTGCTGCACATGGAGCTTTTAAATCACTGAAAAGACTTAAAGCATTTTGTTACACTAACCAAAAAAAACCAAACCCACACCATAGAGTCAATGATGGCTCATAGTGACTCTAAAGGACAGAGTAGAACAGCCCCATCGGGCTTCAACGGCTGTACATCTTTATGGAAGCAGACTGCTCCAACTTTCTCCCATGGAGCAGCTGGTGGGCTTGAACTGCTGACCTTTTGGTTAGCAGCCAAATGCTTTAACCACTATGCCACTATAACACCTTTCTTGCAGTAAAGTAAGGGTAAATAAGAACTGTATGTACCTGTTCAGACTTACCTACAAATTCTTAAAAACACAGGAACAGATCTTGTTCATAACCCCGGGACTCCTTGTAATTCAAAGTAAGTGTTGAAAATATTCTAATTGACTGATTGATTGATGGAGTGAATAAAGGGGGAAGAGAGTTAAGAGAAGGTGAACAGAGATATCAAATGAAGTCCTTGGGTACTGCAAATGGTTATGTGGTTGCAAGCCAAAAGGTTGGCAGTTCAACAATAGGTCTCTCCTCATCCAGAGCAAAGAAGAATGAAGAAAACCAAAGATTCATGGAAACAATTAGTCCAAGGAACTGGGACACCATGCGATCCTCAGCCTATATATGACCATGAGACCAAAAGAACTAGATGGTACCCAGCTACTACTATCAACCATTCAGAGGGGGATCTATGTAGGAGATCCTGGATAGAGGGGGAGAACAATGTGGAACAAAACTCAAAATCATTTGAAAAAAAAAGCGGGGGGGGGACCAGGTTTGCTGGTCTGATAGAGCCTGATGGAACCACTGAGACTATGGTCCCTAGCTGCCTTTCAGGTCTGGAATTGAACCCACTCCTGTGGCTTCCAGCCAAACAAAAGACAGGCATATGAGCTGAACATTAACACTAGGTAGATACATTTCTTGGAGAGAACAATCAAGGGAGAATAGAAGGGCAGTGTATGCACAGGGAGACAGCTCAGGATGCAGGAGTGCATGGAGGGAAGGACACAGGGAAGAGGTAACTATGGGGAGGAAGTAGGAAGGGAGCTGTTGCATTGTGGGAAATTGCAGTCAATGTCATGAGACAAAGTGTATGTGAACTGCTGTATGGAGTTAATTTGTTCTATAAACTTTCACCCAAATCACAATTAAAAAGAAAAAAAAAAAAGTTGGCAGTTCAAACCCACCCAGAGGCACCTCAGAAAGAAGACAGGCACCCTGCTTCTGAAAGGTCATAGCCTTGAAAATCCTATGAAGCGGTTCTACTTTACATACATGAGGTTGTCGTAAGTCAGAATCAACTCAACAGTAACTACTCATTAGCCTGCGTAATCTCCAAAATACATCAAGCAAGTACTTCATTATTTACCTCTCCTTGCCCCTTTGAATAAAGTATTGTAAAAATGGCATAGGGGAGAAGTACCAACAGTTCAAGGCTGATTCCTATAAGGCAGAGGTCAGACATGCCACCACCTTCCAATTTTTTTTACCAATTCTGATACCAGTGGTCCCTCCCATGGCACTCTACTTCTCTGCTGGGTTTGATAATTTGTTGCAATGGCCACACAGGACTTAAAGACAATACTCACAATTATAGGGTTTGTTTGGGAGGTAACAGGTTACAATCAGGATCAAGAACACTCAAATATATTTCTTCGATCAGGACAGCCTTCTCTCAGCTGTGCCCAAAGGTAGGTCTCTTTCTGGCCCTTGACTCCTCAGCCTGGAAGCCACATGACCTCTGCCATGCTCAGGCAAGTGTTACAAAGCTCTTTTAGATCTGCTGATAAGTGCTTAGACAAACATCTTCTCTACCAGCAAGCCTCAGCCTGAAGGCATACAGCTTTCTCACTTCATGGGCTGGGAAGCCTACCACTCTGTTTTGTATCAGTCTCTTGGTTCTGCTACCTCTGCTGACACCATTTCTGTGCTGCTGCTTCTCGCTGTCTCTGGTGTCACACGTTTCTCTTTCCTAGATCCAGGTTCAGTGCAGGCATCTTGGGTCCAAAGGATGCACTCCATTCCTGGCTCTTCTTTCTTGATGGTAGTGAAATTCTGGCCCCACCCCACCCTTTTCTACCTCTGAGATGGCTCATTTTAAGCCTAATGGATGGCAAAACCAACCAATACCCACATTAGGATTTCATGTACCTTATTTGCATGGTCCCACCTCCAAAAGTGTGCCATGTCCCTTATTTACATTATTAGCAAGTTATCCAAACCCTTTGGCAGGCCACAAGCAACTCACATTTGCATACTCCTACCAAATGCATCATTTGGTGGGAGTTATAATGACTATGGCTCAAGTCAATTCCAACTCATAGTGACCCCCATTGGGTTTCCGAGGCTGTAAATCTTTACAGAAGTAGATTGCCCCATCTTCCTTCCATGGAGCCACTGGTGGGTTTGAACTCCTGACCTTCTGGTTAGCAGCTAGATGCCTTATCTACTACTCCCCCAGAGCTCCTTATGACTATGGCTAGACAGGCCACATTTAGTAATTCACTGCACCACAGTACATAATTTATTCAATCCTCTGACTTATAGAAAAGATGCTTCAGTCTACTGAAGTTTCCCCTGACAGACTGTGTGCCCTCATGATTGCCTGACTCAAGATGAAGTAAGAAAAAGAAATTCTATTGCTGAGAAAGAGTACAAAAGAGTTAAAAGTAGAAGTGACCATATTTTCAAGGGTGTTCACATCAAATCTTGAGGAGCAGAAGTTACAGAGAAAACAGAGGTCACATCATTCATTAAACAAAGGGGACTACTCCTCACAATAAGTGCTCACAAAATTGTGTCTACAGCTGCCTTGATCATCTGTGGTAATCCTCACAGTATGCCCTTTGAGATAGGAATTGTAGAGATGCTCATCTTATAGATATTTAGAGATGAGAAGACAGGGTTCAGAGCCATGGAGACAAGTCAATGACTCCAAACTCCACACTCTGGAGTGGTTATATGAGCAGGAGGAGAGAAGAAAGATATGAAGAGCAAAAGGAGCATTTCAACAAATGGTGCTGGGAAAACTGGATAAACTCAAAAAACTCATTTCCATCGAGTCAGCTCTGACTCATAGCAACCCTTTCTTGGGTTTCCAAGGTGGTATCACTAAGGAAGTAGATTGCCCAGCTTTCCTTCTGAGGAGTGGCTGGTGGGTTTGAGCCACCAGCCTTCTGGTTAGCAGTCATATGTCTTAGGCACTATGCCACCAGAGCTACCATGGAAAACTGGATAGCCACAAGCAAAAGAATGAATTTGAGCCCTTACATCACACTATATATAAAAATTAACTCAAATGCATCCAATACCTAAATATAAGAACTAAAACTATACAACTCTCAGAACAAAACATAGGTATAAATCTTCGTGACCTCAGATTTGGCAAAGGATTCTTAGACATGATACCAAGAGCATGAACAGAAAAAGAAAAATAGACAAATTGGACTTTATCAAAATTAAAAACTTTATGTTTCAAAGAATGCCATCAAGAAAGTGAAAAGATAACCCACAGAATGTGTGGAAATGTTTGCAAATCATATATCTTATATGGGACTTTTACAACTCAATAATAAAAAGACGAATCACTCCATTGAAAAATAAGCAGATGATCTGAGAAGACATTTCTCCAAAGAAGATATATGAATTACCAGTAGTCATGTAAAAAGATGCTCAACATCATTAGACATTAGGAGACAAGCAAATCAAAGCTACAATGAGTTACCAAGGTGAACACCCACTAAACTGTAAATGAAACCCATTGCCATCCAATTGAATCTTTAGGTTAGCTGCCGAGCACTTATGCACCACCAAGGGTTCTTTTACACATCCTCTTTTTAAAAAAATGATTAAAAAAAAAAAACCCACTGCTGTTGAGTGGATTCCAACTCATAGCAACTCTGTAGGACAGAGTAGAACTGCCCACATAGGGTTTCCAAGGCTGTACATCTTCATGGAAGCAGACTGTCACGTCGTTCTCCTGCAGAGCAGACCAAACCAAACCAAACCAAACCCACTGCCATCAAGTCGATTCTGACTCATAGAGACCCCCACTGGGATTCCGAGGCAGTAAATCTTCATGGAAGTAGACTACCCCATCTTCCTTCCACAGAATGGATGGTGGGTTTGAACCACTAACCTTCTGGTCAGCAGTCAAATGCTTTAGGCACTGCACCACCAGAGCTCCTTCCACAGAGCAGAAAGTGTATCCAAACTACCAGCCTCTCAGTTAGCAGCCAAGTGCTTTAGCCACTGTGCTACCAGGGTTTCTTTCACACCCTCTAGTATGGCTATAATCAAAAATCAAATAATACAAGTATTGATGAGAATGTGGAAAATTCAGAACCTTAATTAACTGCTGGTGGGAATGTAAACTTGTGCAGCTGCTTGGGAAAACAGTCTGGCAATTCCTCAAAGGCAAAACGGGTACCATATGGCCCAGCAATTCCTTTCCTAGGTATGAAATGAAAACCTAATGTTTATAGCAGTATTATTCATAATAGATAAAAAGTGGAAACAACCCAAATGTCTATTAATCAATGAATGGATAAATAAATGTACTATATTTATACAATAGAATGTTATTCAGCAATAAAAAGACATGAAATACTGATACATTCCTACAACATGGATGAACCTTGAAAGTGTTATGCTGATAAGAGTAAGAAAAGGAAATATACCCATAATCATATATAAATTTAGTAGACAATATTTCTACATATGTATTTGTATGTACTATAAGAATGTCCATATAGGAAGATGAATTTGCTCTGTAAACTTTCACCCAAATCACAATAAAATTTGGGAAAAAAAAAAATGTCCATATATATATGACAATAGGAGCTCTGGTAGCTTAGTGCCTAAGGGATTTGACTGCTAACCAGAAGGCTGGCAGTTCAAATCCACTAGCTACTCTTTGGAAAGAAGGTTGGGCAATCTACTTCCATAGTGATACCACCTTGGAAACCCAAGGAGGGGTTGCTATGAGTTGGGTCTGACTCTGCAGCACATAACAACAACAACAAATATATATGACAGAGCTACCAGGGTGAAAAGTTATGATAACTTCTTAGCGACAACCAAGCACCTTGAGGGAGTGAGTTGCTGGGCCTGCAGACTTGGGACATGGTTGTAAGGGACATCAAGCTCAATTGGCATAGCATACTATACAAAAACATTGTTCTACATCCTACTTTGGTGAATAGCAACTGGGATCTTAAAAGTTTGTGAGCAGTCATCTAAGATGCAACAATTGGTCTCACCTCGTCCAGAGCAAGGAAGAACGAAGAAAATCAAAGATGCATGGAAATAATTAGTCCAAGAGACTAGTGGACCATACGAACCCAGCTTACATGACCCTGAGACCAGAACTAGATGGTGCTCATCTACCATTATCAACCACTCAGAAAAGGATCAGAATAGGAAATCCTGGATAGAATGGGAGAAAAATGTAGAACAAAATTCAAAATCATAAAAAGACCAGGTTATTGGTCTGATAGAGACTATGGCCCTAGTCACTCTTCAGGCCTGGAATTAAACTCACTCCAGTGGCTTCCATCCAAACAGTAGACAGGTATATAAGGTAAACATTTACACCCAGTAGGTACACTCCTTAAAACAGTCAACCATGGGAGATCAGAAGGGCAGCACTTGCACAGGGAGACAGCTCAGAGGGCAGGAATGCATAGGAAAGAAAGACACAGAGAAAAGGTAACCACAGGAAGGAAGTGGGAAGAGAGCTATTACATTGTGGGGATTGCAATCAATGTCATGAAACAAAATGTGTATGAACTGTTGAATGGAAAATGAATTTGCTCTGTAAACTTTCATCCAAATGACAACAAATAAATAAGAAAATGTTATGCTGAGTGAAATAAGTTAGTCACAAAAGACTGCATGATGGGTAAAGGGTATAAGATTTGTTTTAGGGTTGATGAAAATGGTCTAAAATTGATTGTGGCAATGATACCACAATTGTGTGAATATACTTAAAACCACTGAATTACAGAATTAAAATGGGTGGACTGTTTAAAAGAGAGAGAGAGAACCTCATTTTCAAGGTTAGCTGTTCTTAAGCTGGGGTCCATGAACCCACTGATACTGCAAAATAGTATGTGTGAGATCATTTGTACATCTAAGAAGCCTGCAGCTTTCACCGTACTCTAAAGGATCCAAAAAGAATTTATGTCTTCAGGCTGACTTGAGGGTTGGGAAAGACTCTCTTGGAAGCCCTTTTTCACTTAAACGCAACTCCTCCTTGGTTCCGCTGGTGAAGTAGGAGGGCAGCTAGAGGGGTGACTCTGCCACCTCCCCTTCTCTGGCCGGATTCCATTTCTTGTTTTATTTATTTAATGTTCACTCAGCTGTGGGAAACTAGGTTAGCTGCAGCTCACCCAGAGCAGACGCTCTGACCACAGCCTGGAGCCCCCAGCTCTGAGTGCTTTTAGCCCCCAGCCCTTCTGAATCTTTTTCCTTCCCTCAAGTACCCTTCCTGGGCTAGTCTCTGTTAGCTTCCCCAGAAAAGAACAGCTACCCCACTTTCTGCTCTGCTACATGTTCTAGACATTAACTGGGAGCTGGGACTCCTGGCTTTTTTCACCCCACTCTGATCTTTCCCTAACCTTTGATGTTGAGTGACTCAAGAGTAGGGTGACCATGAGACACGGTTGCCTGCAGACAGTTCTTATTTATGCTTGTTGTCCTAGCATAATTATCAAGTGCCACCTTTCATTCTCAGAAGTCAACTGGCAATAAAATCATCGCTCCCTGGGGTGTGAGAGTGCAGCTCTCCGTGATAATCACAGCTCTAGTACTGGGTGTTCCCAGGTGCTGGACATTGTACTAAGTGTGTTATAGGCATTTTTTTATTGCGCCCTAAAAACAATCCTGTAAGGTACAATCAATTTAATGGTCCCCTTACCTAAAGGGGGAATGGCTATGGCTTCCTAGTATGGGGAGCACTCCTGAAGTTTCCAAAGCCATTCCCTGCCTGTGGAAATTTTCACCCCAACCTTCCTCAGTAGACAGTTTCCATTCTATCCTGCTTTTAAGACTTCAGCAGGAAGGACGGTGACACGTCTCACAGGTCAGGCAGCCTCTCCTTGGCACCCTGGTCTCACCTCCCATCTCATCTCTCAGTGGAGAGGGGGGACCACTCTCCCTACAGTTCTCTTTGAAGGCAACCCTGACATTCCTCTCTAGCCCCTCCAGTCCTATCCCTGCCACCATTAGCCTTTTCCCCATACCAAAACTCCCAACATTTCATTGGTCCTACCTTTCATCAGCTCCAAGGCCTCTCTGTTCCTTAAGATCACAGATTGTGTCTTTTCTACATTATATCTCTAGTGACTCACAAACCATAGATGATGGATAAATAAATTTTTTCCATTAAATAACTTTTGAATGAATGAAGCAGCAGTACAGTTAAACTAAAGGTGTCAATGCATTGCACAAATCTGTGGACTGAGAAGCCCACAGAGTTGGCTCTGAGCATAGGTGACTCTTGATACAACTCTCTCCAGGAGAGTAGGGACTAAAGGAACCCTCATGATTGCAGGAAAGGTGTCAAACAGGGCAAATGGGAAGGGTCATTTCCTTCTCTTCCCATAGCCATCTCTCTAGAATTGCATACTCAGGACTCTTCCCCAGAACCTGTCCTTTTTAGCCAAACTTACTTCCTCTGCTCCAAAGAGAAAGGAAAGAACTCATTTGGTATATCCAGGGGTATACAATAAGGAAGGGCCTCCTTAGACCCAGGTTTTTGTTTGTTTGTTTGTTTTGTTTTTAATAGTATTTACTCCCCATTTGACAAGCATTTATTAAGCATATTCTATGTTTCAGGCCTGGGCTAGGGATGGGGGAGTAATCGTGAAGAAGACAGAGGAGGTATTTCTGCCCCCTGAAGCCATCTTTGATCATGACATCCAAAGCTAGCCCAAGAATTACAGCCAAGATTACAGCCAAGAAAAGCTTACAGGGCAATTCTACTCTGTCATATAGTGTTGCTATAAGTCAAAATCAACTCTATGGCATCCAATAACAACAACGATGCTGCAAAATTTTTAGCAGAGGTTCCAAACTAAGATGGACTAGGAAGGTCTGACACTCTACTTCTGAAAATCAGCTGATAAAAGCCCATGGATCACAAAAGTCCAGTCCTCAACTGATCATGAAGATGGCAAAAGACTGGGCAGCATTTCATTCCATTGTGCATGAGGTTGGATTGGCTCAATGGCAGCTAACAACAACATACTCTGGATAGCTCCATACTAAGGGTACCCTTCACATAGGGTCCATAAGAGCAGTGGGATAATATCTAGTGAACAACAAAACTTTTGGGGTCAGATAGAACCATTTTCAAATCTCAATTCTGTTTTCCCTTGAGCAAGTTATTTTATCTCCATCTCTTCATTTGCAAAATATAGATAATGTCTTCTACCTTGCAGGGTTACTTTGAGGACTCAATGAGAAATAGATGTAACACACGTGGCGTGGTATCAGCACCTGACAACACTCAGCACTGAAGCTGTGATTATCACTGAAAGCTGCAGATCCCCATCCCAGGAACAGCAATGTTTGTTATCAGTTGACATTACCCTGTGCTCCAAAATGGTGCTGCTAAACTTGACTTTTTAAAAATGCAAAATTTGAAGATGGAGGAATAGGCAGACAAGCAACACAGACCCTCTTCAACAAAGAAAAGAAAAACCAACTGACAGAGATACAGAAGATAATTCTGGAGCCCTAAGCTTTAAAAGGAACTATACAGAAATGGATTAGGCACCAACTAGTGGAAAAACCTGAAAGAAAACAGTGAGTACAGAGATGGTCAGAACTGCGGCCTGTCAGCTACTCTGATGGGACCAATAGCCTGAATATTTCCAAGTGGTGTTAGGACCTGAGAATTGACCTAAAGATCAGCCCTGGCCACCAAGGGCTGCAGGGACAACTGCACTGGTGGCCTATGACTAGGAAGGGAAACAGCAAGGAGGGAGACAACCTGAGCTGTTGACTTTCCGCTGTCCAGAGGGCACAGCCATTTTTGTTGTTTACATGTGGCAGCCATTTTGGATATTTAAAGTGACCGAGAGCACAGCTATTTTGAATCTTTACAAGTGGCAACCATTTTGAATTTTAAAGTGACAGCACTCTCATTCGGATTCCAGGGACCTAAGAATAGGCTCTGTTTGCCAAGGGTGGCAGGGACATATGAGAGGCTGACAACAGGAAAGGAGACAGGTGGTGAGTGTATAAGTGCTATCAACTAGTGAATAGAGGAGCACGGCACAGTACCCTGCCTGCATAGATAATATATAAACAAAACAAAGAAAACGAAAATTGTGAGCCAGTCACTCCAACATACAATCACAAATTAAATATAAACACAAAAACATCACAATGCCTCAGAGACAACCGAGCATCACAAGCCACACAAAGAAGCAAGATAAAGCTCCTGCTTTGATTGGGAGAAACAAGGGACCAGGATACAGACCCAAAACATGTCCCTGAGGAAGACACAGCATTGGAACTCCCTGATAAAGTATTCAAAAGAATTATATTTAGGTATCTTCAACAAATTGAGAGACAGATCAAGGAAAACACTGACAAAAATTGAGGAAAACCCTAGAACAATTTTGAAAGAAAATACAAGAAAAAAATGACAAAATAAATGAAAAATTAGAAATGATACAAAATGACACAGAAATCCAGAAGATTAATACTAAATTTTCAGAAATAGATAAGACATTGAATGGGCAAAGGAGCAGAATTGAATCAATGGAAGACAGAATTAATGAGATTGAAGGCAAATACCTGAACACTTCTTTGGAAAGGGATCAATCAGATAAAAGCAAAATGAAAAAAGCCTAAGGTTCATGTGGGATACCATCCAAAGGAATAACTACATGTAATCGGAATTCCAGAACAAGAAGAGACAAAGAAAACCACAGAGAAAATTGTTGAAGATTTGTTGGAAGAGAATTTTCCTGGTATGATGAAAGATGAGAATATATCCATTCAGGACGTCCAATGAAACCCAAACAGGATAGATCCCAAAAGAAAATCACCAACACATATCATCATCAAACTCACCAAAACCAAAGACAAAATAAGAATCATGAGAGTAGCATGGGAAAAACGAAAAGTTACCTACAAGGGGCAACCAATAACACTAAGCTCGGACTTCTCCAGAGAAACCATGCTGGCAATAAGACAGTGGGATGGTATATATAAAATCCTGAAAGAGAAAAATTTCCAACCAAGAATTATGTACCCAGCAAAATTATCCCTCAAATATGATGGTGAAATTAGGACATTTCCAGATAAGCAGAAATTAAGGGAATTTGTTAAAACCAGACCAGCCTTACAAGAGATACTAA
>NW_006921765.1:6529231-6529830 GCF_000298275.1 Orycteropus afer afer | reverse complement strand
ACTAAAACAACAGCAATGAAGGAAGTGATAACACGATTCATAAACAAAATGAGCCCAGCATAGAAAATTATACAGAACAAAGAAATCAACACCACAAAAAGGCACATAACAAAAATGACAGCAACAAACTGATATTTGCTGATAATTACATATCTGGCAAGGGACTTATGTCTAAGATTTATAGAAAACTCCAATGCCTAAACACCAAAGGAATTCACAATCTAATTGAAAAATGGGCAGAAGACATGAATAGACACTTCATCAAGGATATTCAGGTGACCAGCTAATACATGAAGAGATGCTCACATTCACTGGCCATCAGAGAGATGTAAATCAAAACAACAATGAGATATACCATCTCACCCCAGCACTGATGGCAACGTTCAATGAGATGGAAAATAACAAATGCTGGTGGGGATGTGGAGAGATTGGGACTCTCATCCACTGCTGGTGGGATTGTGAAGTGATACAACCACTGTGGAAAACAATATGGTGATTCCTTAGAAGCTGGAATTGGAGATACCATTTGACCCAGCAATCCCATTACTAGGTATATATCCTAGAGAGGTGAGAGCCAGGATAGGAACAGATATATGCAC
>NW_006921765.1:6522678-6529131 GCF_000298275.1 Orycteropus afer afer | reverse complement strand
AGAAGAGTGGATGACCAATCTATGGTACATACACATACTGGAATGCTATGCAGCACTAAAGAATAATGTAGAGTCTGCAAAACACCACATAATATGGATGAACTTGGAGGACATTATGCTGAGTGAAATAAGTCAGTCACAGAAGGACAAATATAGTATTAGTTCCTTGTTGTAGAGGATCAAGGAAAGGTTTATATATGGAGGGAAACTTTCTTTGTTGGTTGCCAGGGGTGAAAAGGGAGGACAGGGAATACTGGGAAAAAAAAAAAAAAAAAATGCATTGACCCATGTCACTTCAGTTTTGTGTATTTCACTGTACATAAATTATATTTCAATAAAATTCATTTTTTAAAAATATGCAAAATTTCAAGCCCTAACTCAAACCTACTGAACCAGAAACTCCAGGGACTGGGCCTGAGAATTTATATTTTTAGGGGTCTACAGATTTGTAATCCAGGGTTATAAGCAACACCAAATTCAGCCCCACCCTTTTATTTTCAAAACTCCTGCTTGGAGAATGGAGGTGCAGTGGGGCTCTTTTGAGCCTCTCCTATACCCCACAATCCCTTCCCCAGCCCTCCTCACTCCCACTGTGGAGGTGAGTATCTCCTGCCCACTTCCTTCTTCAGGCTGTGGTGGGTCCTTCTGAGTGAGGTGGCTGCTCATAAAGCAATTGATGAAAGGCAAGACAGACAAGAGAGGTCAGAATTCATACAAGTCATTATGCTCGCTGTTTCATTTACAAGTGGCAGTTACCTCATTAAACACAGTCTCCTCTATCACCCTCCCCAGCCTCAGCCCCAAGTTCACCCCACACCCATACCCTCCTCCCTTCAGCCCCTGCCCAGGAATCCACAGACTTGCTTAGAAAACAAGGGGCAGAGAAGAGGGGAAACTGTAACCACAGAGAGGAAGTGGGAAGAGAGCTGTTACATTATTGGGATTACAGTCAGTGTCATGAAACAAAATGTGTATGAACTACTGAATGGGAAATGAATTTGCTCTGCACACTTTCACTCAAATCACAATAAAAAAACAAATAAAACAAGTGGCAGAGAGGAAGATGGGCAATGTCCTTGATACCCTCCCCATGCCCCTTTTGGCAAGTCTATTCCCCAAGACTACCTTAAAGCCTGAGACAGAGAATGCACTCAAAAGTGTTTGTTGAAAAGATAAACACTTTTACATACACAATACTGCATTATTAGTAATAGCAAATATTAATCTACAGATGGATACATAGGTAGACAGGCTAAATGATTAGGTATGTCTAGGCAAAAGGGAATATACCCATGACCATATATAAGTTTAGGAGCTCTGGTGGCATAGCAACCCCTATTGGGTTTCCAAGGTTGTAAATCTTCACGGCAAGAGATTGCTTCATCTTCCTCCCACAGAGCAGCTGGTGGGTTTGAACCACTGACCTTCTGGTAGCATCCTTACTCCCTATGCCACCCACTCTGCCCCAGAGCTCCTTTATTTCATATAAGTGTGTTAATATAATATTTGTCCTTTTGTGACTGATTTATTGTGAATGTTTTCAAGGTTGTATCAAGCATCAGGGCTTCATTTCTCTTTATGGCTGAGTAATATTCCATTGTATGTATATTTTATTTATCCACTCATTTTTTGATGAACATTTAGGTTGTGTCCACCTTTTGGCTATTGTGAACAGTACCACAGTGAACTAAGAGAAATGAGCAAACTAGAAGGCTGGAGGTTCAAACCCACCAGCCACTCCTCAGAATGAAGATTGGACAATCTACTTCTGTAGTGATATGGCCTCGAAAACCCTAGGAGGGGTTGCTATGAGTCAGATCCGACTCGATGACAGTGAATTTGTTTTGGTATGTATAAGTTTGGCAGATGATATTTCTACATATATATTTGTATGTGCTATAAGAATGTCCATATATGTAATAGGGCTAAAGGGGCTAAGTTATGATAGTCACAGCCAAACATGTTGAGTCACTGGGACCAGGGGCTTGGGACCATGGTCGAGGGGGACATCAAGCTGATTAGTATAACATACTACACAAAAACATTGTTCTACATCCTACTTTGTTGAGTAGCGACTGGGGTCTTAAAAGCTTGCAAGATCTAAGATGCAACAATTGGTCTTTCCTCTTCCAGAGCAGAGAAGAATGAAAAAAAAAAAAAAAACAAAGATGTATAGAAACAATTAGTCTGAGGGACTAGTGGACCATGTGAACCTCAGCCTATGTGACTCTGAAACCAAAAGAACTAGATGCTGTCCAGCTATCACTGTCAACCACTCAGAAAGGAATCAAAATAGGAGATCCTGGACTGAGTGGGAGAAAAATGTGGAACACAGCTCAAAATCATTTTTAAAAAAAGACCAGGCTTATTGGTCTGATAGAGACTGCTGAAACCCCTGAGACTACAGCCCCTAGTCACCCTTCAGGCCTGAAATTGAACTCACTACTGAGGCTTCCAGCCAAATAGTAGACCAGCGGAAGTATAGGGTTCACATTTATATCAGGTAGGTACACTCCTTAGAACAATCAACCTCGGGAGATTAGAAGGGCAGTATTTGTACAGAGAGATAGCTTAGAGGGCAGGAATACATAGGAAAGAAGGACACAGTGAAAGGGTAACCGTAGGGAGAAAGTGGGAAGAGAGCTGTTACATTGTGGGGAATTGCAGCCAATGTCATGAAACAAAATGTGTATGAACTGTTGTATGGAAGATGAATTTGCTCTGTAAACTTTTACCCAACTCACAATTTAAAAAAATAAAAAAAGCCATTGTGATCTGCTTGCAAGAGGTCACAGGTATGAAAGCCCTACAGGGTAGTTCTACTGTGCAACACATGGGGTTTCCATGAGTTGAAACTGACTCAACAGCAACTGGTTTGGTTTTGGTTTGGTACTCCAATATGACCTCACATTAACTGAGGTCATGTTCACAGGGGCAAGGAAGCTAGGACTTCAACATACCTTTTTTGGGGACACTATTCAATTCATAAGGTACTCTGGTGGCATAGTGCCTAAGACATTTGACTACTAACCAGGTTGACGGTTCAACCCCACCAGCCACTCCGCAGAAGGAAGACTGGGCAGTCAACTTCCGTAAAGATTTACCACTTCAAAAACCCAAAGGGGGTCAGTCACTATGAGTCAGAATTGACTCAATGACAGTGAGTTTGGTTTTGAGTTTGGTTTATTCATTTCATAATAGTACAGAAGGGACCTGGTCACACTTAAGAGTAGGGAAAAGGAAAACCTGTGACTCAAGTGGAGTAGACTAGAACAGGGTGAGGCTGGAGAGAGAAGAGGCCTTCTATACTTGTGAGGATTCCAGACTCTAACTGGAGACAAGTCGGGACACTGAGGTCTCTTAAGCAGGATGATGACATGATTAGATTTGACCTTCCCTCTTTTTCCATCTTCAAGGCAGTTTATGAACCATAGGAGAAGCCCAATGGTATACTCCTATCTCAGGATCATGCCCACAGAACTCCATGTACAGAAATGTCCTTTCCCTTCTTTTCACCCATACTCTCCCCACCCTTCTACAAGAAGAATGACTGTTCTACCCTCACCATCAGCACACTCGGAAACTTGGGACTCCATCTAGGGCGGAAGATACCCTTTACACAGTGGCTGGTGTTAGGTGCCATCTAGTCAGTTTCAACCCATAATGACCTTCTGTGTAACAGAAAGAAACACTGCCTGGTCCTGCCCCATTCTGACAATTGTTCCTATGTTTGAGCTCATTGTTGCAGCTACCGTGTGACTATCTTGTTGAGGGTCTTCCCCTTTTTCACTGACCCTCTACTTTATCAAGCATGGTATCCTTCTCCCGGGACTGGTCCCTCCTGATAACAAGACCAAAGTACAAGAGATGAAGTCCGGCCATTCTCACTTCTAAGGAATATTCGGTTGTACTTCTTCCAAGACAGATTTGTTCATTCTATTGACAATCCACGGTATATTCAGTATTCTTTGCCAATATCATAATTCAAAAGCATCAGTTCTTCTGTGGTCCTTATTCATTGTCCTGCTTTCACATGTATGTGAGGCTACTGAAAAGATAATGGCTTGGGTCAGGTGCACCTTAGGTGGTGGAGGGGTCAGAATTTCTGCACAGAGGTAACATCATGAGGTCTGGGGACTTGTCTTAAAACAACATTTGCCATGGAAAACACTGGCAGTTTCTCAAAAAGTTAAACATAGAACTACCATATAACTCAATAATCTCAATCCTAGGTATACACCCAAAAGAACTGAAAGCAGGAACACACACAGAAACCTATATACCAATGTTCACTGTGGTACTGTTCACAATAGCCAAAAGGTGGACACAACCTAAATGTTCATCAAAAAATGAGTGGATAAACAAAATATACATACAATGGAATATTACTCAGCCATAAAGAGAAATGAAGCCCTGATGCTTGATACAACCTTGAAAACATTCACAATAAGTCAGTCACAAAAGGACAAATATTATATTAACACACTTATATGAAATAAAGGAGCTCTGGGGCATAGTGGGTGGCATAGGGAGTAAGGATGCTACCAGAAGGTCAGTGGTTCAAACCCACCAGCTGCTCTGTGGGAGGAAGATGAAGCAATCTCTTGCCGTGAAGGTTTACAGCCTTGAAAACCCAATAGGGATTGCTATGAGTCAGAATTGACTCAATGGCAGTGGGTTTGGCTTTTATATGAAATATGCAAATGTATAGAGACCAAAGTTTATTAGCCGTTACTAGAGATGGGAGAGACATGTAAGTGGAGTAGGTTATTCCTTTGAGGGTACTAAGTTTCTCTTAATGATGGTGGAATAAATTGGGAAAAGGATAGTGGTGATTCACACAACATGAGGATGAATGTAATCAGTGTCACTGAATTGAATATGTAAACAATGTTGAATTGGCCAATGTTTTCTTCTATGTATATATTTTTATCACAAAAAAAGAAATTGGCAGAGCAGGCACAGTTTGTACTTAGATTACGTATTTGTTTGTTGGGGAGATGATGGAGATAAAGCCACCTCTCAGCTTGCAGAGCCTCCAAGGTGCAACATATCAAAGGAAAGGGGGCTATGCTTTTCTTTGAGAGTGGTAACCCTGGGGCTGGACTGGGGTGAGAGAAGTGAGGCTCCTTGCTGCCCCACTCAAGTCCAAGCCCTAGTGGTGCTGGGTGTTGTGGGTTGTGATGCTCTGACACACAGAAGCCCCCCATTCCTTGCCTCTGCCTGACGTTTCTGACATCTGGTCTTCCCCACATACCTTTTATGGGGCTTCATTGAGCACTGTAACACCCTCCCTCCCTCCTTCACATGGGGGGCAGGGATGTACCCCTGTCCTCTGACCACCCGCAGTACACCTGCATCTTGACAGCTGCAACGGAGCCTCACCTAAGATAGGTGCTCTTCCTAGTGTTGCTTGACAAAGGGGAGAATGGAGAGAGGGTGAGACTGCAGCGCCACCCAGAGGAGAGAGGAGGAACTAACACAAAGAGAACAGAGACCCAGAAAGGCTGTCCAAAAAGAGAGAGACAATGAGGAGGGAGGGAGGCAGAGAGACAGCAACAGAGGGAAGAGATTAAAATCTAAACAAGGAAGAAGCACTAGATAGGTAAAGCATGCTGGAGCAGCAGGAAGATGAACATGTCAAAAGGCTGCCAGAGAGATGGGGGCAGAAACCATGGCAGAGGCAGACAAGTAAAGATGGATTATATTGAAATATGTATTGAAATCCTAACCTGTAAATAAACCGTTTTTAAATAAAGAATTTTCTTTTGTTATGTTAATGAGGGTGTGTTAGACTGGGTTCTCTAGAGATACAAAACCAGTAAAGTTTACATATATATATATATATAGAAACAGGAATTTATCTTAGGAAAATGGCTCACACACTTATAGTAGCTGGCAAGTCCAAAGTTCTTGGATCAAATGTCAACCTGAAAGCTTTTCCCAATTCACACAACTGCAGGGGCTGAGGAGCTCAAGGTTGGTAGGCAGTATACTGGCTGTTGACTCCAATGAATGATGAATCCAAGATCTCCAGGCCAAATGGTGGATTGTTTGCTCATGGACAGTTGTGGGCAGCACAACAGAATCTCAATACACAGAAGAATGTCTCTTTTCCCAGGATGTCCATAAATATACTGGAAGCAAGCCACACCCCTAGGGAAACTCCATTTCAGTGGATTGGCTGCTCAAAACATATACATCTGATCCCATCATGGGAATAACCATATCACAATTGCTTAAACCACGCAGAACTGTGGTCCAGCCAAATTGACCCACAGCTCCAATTATCACAGAGGGCATACTAGTGTAGGGTAAGACCTAAACCTAATCACTTCTGAGTTATAAGAAGACCAGAATAGGGGGCAAGATGGCGGACTAGGCAGAAGGATTGCACAGACCCTCTTCAACAAAGAAAAGGGAAACCAATTAACACAGACACAGAAGATAATC
>NW_006921765.1:6492432-6514478 GCF_000298275.1 Orycteropus afer afer | reverse complement strand
ATTGTAAATTTTGGTCAATGACATGAGACAAAGTATATGTGAACTGCTGTATGAAAAGTGAATTTACTCTGTAAATCTTCACCCAAATCCTAAAAAAAAAGAAGACCAGAATAGACCCAGAGACTGATGGTTAAAGCTGTATGTCAACTTGGCTGGGCCATGATTCTCAGTGGTTTGACAGTTATGATGTAGTCATTCCCCATGACGAGATCTGATAAATAGGAATCACCTCCATGATAAGATCTGCCATGTGCATCCAATCAGTAAAATGTGAGTTTCCTTGGAGGGTGTGACCTGTTTCCAACATGTATGAATGTTCTGGCCAAGTACTCCAGCTTTTTGTTTGATCTAGATCTTGCATCTGGCTCATCATCATCTGACCTCCAGTTCTTAGACTTGAACCAGTGGACTGCCTTATTGCCTACTGATCTTGGGACTGTTGCATTCACAGCCTCTGAGCCAGCAGCCTGCCATCTTACCTGCTGATCTTGGATTTGTCAGCCTCTGCAGCCAGCAACCTGCTGTATTGCCTGACAATTTTGAGTTCATCAACCCCTGCAGCTATGTGAGTCAGAAGAAGCCTTCAGCTTGACATATGGTCCACAGACTTGGGATTTGCAGCCTCTACAATTGTGTGAACCATTTCCTTGAGATAAATATATCTGTCTCTCTGTGTCTGTCTGTCTGTCTGTCTCTCTATACACACACACACACACACACATATGAACTTGTATATATACAAGCATCACTGGTTTTTATTTTCTAGAGAACCTAGCCTAAGCAGAGACACACCAGGGGAAGAGAAAGACAGACAATTGAAGTGGATGCATCTACAAGTTCAGAAACATCATGAATTGCTGGGAGTTACTAGAAGCCTCCTGAATTGTAAGAAAATTAATTCCCACTACGGTATTTCTGTTACAGCAGCACTAGGAAACTACGACAGGCAGTCAGTTCTATTTTGGAGCTTGATCCTATCATAAGGATTTTTTTTTTCACCTCAGTCCTGGGAGTCAGGACCAAGGAGTGTCCCTCTCACTAAATGCCTTTCTCTCCCAGTTTTTCCAACTGGAGAGTGATTCAAATTCTCTCTGTGAGGTTCTAGCTGCAGCCAAAGACTCTGCAGGACAGGCTGGCTGGGTACTGAGTCTGTGTGTAGTCCACCCAAGGCCAGCCTTTGAGAAGGGAACCATCCTATGAGGTACCAGAGGCAAGGAGCACCTGGTAAGCTTAAGAAGGACCCTAAGATCTACCAGCCAAACACACCCAAGCAGGCCAAAGATAGGGACTTTCTGGGTGTTTTGATGATAACAGGTGGCTTACCTTCTGCTGCTGAACGTGTGGCTATAAAACAACAGGCTCAAGGACTTGTTATTTAGTCACTAACTGAGTCAAGGGGACTCAGCTTCCTGATCCCATAGCTCTGAGCCAGTGTTATGGATTGAATTGTGTGGCACCCCCCACACACACACACACCACCACCATATGTTGTAATACTAATGCCTATACCTGTAAATATAATCCATTTGGGGATAATTTTCTTTATTATGCTAATTAGGCCATATCAGTTTAGGAGTGTGTCTTAAACCAATCACTATTAAGATATAACAATATAGATTAGACACAGAAGAAAGTAAGCTGGATGGGGAAGACAGATAATGCCACATGGAGATCCCCAAAGAATGCCAAGAATAAGCTGAAACAAGGATTTTTCTTCAGAGTAGAGAGAGCCTTCTCCTAGAGCCTGTCTTCTTCTAGGCTCCTAAACCATGAGAAAATAAATTTCACTCGTTAAAGCCATCCACTTGTATTATAGTTGTCCCCTATACCAGCACTAAGAAACTAAGAGAGCCAAAAGCCTCCACTTTAGCACTCTGCATCCCCCAACCTTGCTGCCCTGCCCACACCTCTCTCCCTCACCTGGGCTTCTCCAGCCTCTACACTTATGCTCCCCATTGCTGCAGCAGTGTATTGACAGGGAACTTCCAGAGATGCAAGCTGGATTCAGAAGAGGATGTGGAATGAAGGATATCATTGCTGATGTCAGATGGATTTTGGCTGGAAGCAAAGAATACCAGAAATATGTTTTCTTGTGTTTTATTGACTATGCAAAAGCATTTGACTGTGTGGATCATAACAAATTATGGATAACAGTGAGAAGAATGGGAATTCCAGAACACTTAATTGTGCTCATGAGGAACTTGTATATAGACAAAGAGGCTGTTTCTCGAACAGAACAAGGGGATATCATATGGCTTAAAATCAGGAAGGGAGCATGTTAGGATTGTATGCTGAGTAAATAATTTGAGAAGTTTGACTATATGAAGAAGAACACAGCATCAGGATTGGAGGTGACTCATGTACAACCTGTGATATGCACATGATACAATCTTGCTTGCTGAAACTGAAGGTGACTTGAAGCACTTACTGATGAAGATTAAAGACTACAGTCTTCAGTAGGGATTACACCTCAACATAAAGAAAATGAAAGTTCTCACAACTGGACCAATAAGGAACATCACGATGAATGGAGAAAAGACTGAAGTTGTCAAAGATTTCATATTACTTGGATCCACAATCAACATTAACGGAAGCAGCCGTCAAGAAATCATATGATGTATTGCACTGGGCAAATCTGCTGCAAAATACTTCTTTAAAGCACGGAAGAGCAAAGACGTCTCTTTGAAGACTAAGGTGCGCCTAGCCCAAGCCATGGTATTTTCAATAGCCTCATATGCATATGAAAGGTGGACAATGAATAAAGAAGACCAAAGATGAGTTGATGCTTTTGAATTGTAGGTTTGGCCAAGAATACGGGAAGTACCTGGCTGCCAGAAGAACAAACAAATCTCCTAGAAGAAGTGCAGCTGGAATGCTGCTTGGAAGCAAGAATGGCCAGACTTCACCTCACCTACTTTGGTCATGTTGTCAGAAGAGACCATTCCCTGGAGAAGGATATCATGCTTGGTAAAGTGGAGGGTCAGTGAAAAAAGGGAAGACCCTCAACAAAATGGGTTGACACAGGCTGCAACAATGGACTCAGGTATAGCAAGGATTGAGAAGATGGTGCATGACTGGGCAGGGTTTCTTTCTGTTGTACATAGGGACACTATGAGTTGGAGCCAACTTGACAGCACCTAACAACAACAACCACCCACAGGTGTGAGTCCAAGCCAGGGTGGGGACCCTGGCTCCCAAGGCCCTTGCTACCTCTCCATCAGTGTCCCTTCCTGCAGCAAACTGTGTAACACCAAACTACTTCCAGAGTCACCTATAAACCACACAACACTTTCTCCTAGAATGCCTTTCCCTTCTCTCTACCTGGCAAACTCTTACACACCCTTAAAGCCACCCAGACCAGACCTGCATTTTCTTAGTGGTCTCATAGCATCCTATATGCACCTCCTACAAATTACTTCTCATTAGGTAGGTTTGTATATATGAAACCTGGGATCCTTTTTAACGTCAAGGGCTATGTTGTCTTCATCTTGGCATCACCACTGCCCCATGCACAGCCTGGGCCTAATGGGTGCTGGAGGAATGTACGGTGGGTGAACAAATCAGATATATCCAAACCCACTGCCATCAAGTTGATTGTGACTCAAAGCAGCCTTCTAGGACAGAGCAGAATTGCCCTGCAGGGTTCAAAGGTTATAAATTTTCCAGAAGCAGACTACCTCATCTTTCTCCCATAGAGCATCTGGTGGGGGTTTGAACCACTGACCTTTTGGCTAGCAGCTGAATGACTTAACCACTGTGCCACCAGAGCTCCTTACAGAATCAGATATGGTCACAATGAAAAGTCAAACCTCATCACTTTCTCCCAATTGGTTCTTTATGACATTTTTGTCTTTGCAAATAGATTGCAAGCTCTTTGAGTGCAGGAACTGTATCATCGGCTCCATTTGCCTGTCTCCGGTTCCAGAAAACATTGGGCACAACAGACATTTATTGATAAGAAGAAGGGTTGGAGTCTTGCTCCGTACTTTAAAACCCAGGAATCCCCTCCAGGCAGAGCTTTACCGAGAGGCTCCTTCCTGACCTTGTGCCAATACTGAGGGGAGGCCCCAAGTTGCACAGTGATCCACTTGAATTCTTCAAGGCATTCCCAGGATCCTTAGCTCCTGGAGGCTAAGGAAGGCACTGGGTCCACATTAGGCTTTAACCAACACAAGGTCAAAGAAACATTCCTTTTCCCAGTACCCCAAACCCTGGCCTGTAGCCCATTCAGGTTGGTTTCAGGACAGGCCAGAGGGAGGGGCTGACTGGAGAAATGGTGATGGGGGACTTCACTTTGCAAAATGAAGCAATTAGAGGAGGCAGAGAGCAGTTCCAGATGTGCCACTTTACCACCGAGATAATGCCCTGTACTGCTCATAAATGAGTACTTTGGGGAGAAAGGCTGTGTGCAGCTGCTGCAGCTGTCACCCCCACCCCGTCTGGCTTCACCAAGTGGTTGCAGTTACCTGCCTAATGGTTTTGGAATGAGCTGGGCTGAGGACCAGGGCTTAGAACCTCGGCCCTAGAACTTCCTTACCAGACAAACTAAACCCCAATAAGGACCAGGTTTAATTAGGTTTGTCAAGCCATATGGCAAGAGGTCTGAGCAGGTGGGGGAAGGTGGGGCCTCAGGGGTTTTCCGCTGCTCTCTGGTAAGGAGCCCAGCTCTCACGGAGGCTAGAGTTCTCCCAAGGACAGGCAGGGCACATATGGGCTCTGGGAGTCACCCAGGTATCTCACCCATGAGGATATCTCCTACCAAGTCACAGTCTTCACAACATGGCATCCAGCAAGAAGCTGAGAGGGAGGACCGGTGCCATGGCACTCAGTCACCTGCCTCACCTTGACTGTCATTCCTTTCCCCTCACTCTAAGGTCGGTCTGCTGCTGAGAGAAAACCCAGGAATCCCCTCCAGGCAGAGCTTTACCGAGAGGCTCCTTCCTGACCCTTTGCCAATAGGGGGGTGGGGGGGAGTTCCCAAGTTGCACAAAGCCTAGGTGTGGGGAGGCAAGACAGGCACAGAGCCCCTCACAGAGCTGTCTGATCAGTGCTAGATGGAGGTGTGTACAAAGGTAGCTGTGTTCCCATCCCTGCCCCCTGGACCGTGCTTATGCCCAGGTGTCCTGAGCTGCCTGGCCTCTTTAGCCGTTGTTGGAACAGGAGCCCAGTACTGACAGCTCTTGTCACAGCCCCTTAGGTTTTATTAATGCTGGGGGAGGTGAAGACAGCTTAATTCCCTGACCCAGACACAGGGCTGTCTGTCATATAGGGTGAGGGGTCAGTGTCCCTCCCTCCCTAGGAAGCAGCACTGGGGAACAAAGCCACTGGTCTCCCCCTTCCCCAGAGCTCTTCCCTCTGCTCCCCTTCCAGCTCTGACCCCTCCTGCCCCTCTCTGCACCAAATAACAGGACTGATGGCAGCTAAATTGCCCAGGGCTGAAGGGATGAGTGATGCTGGGTGGGGAAAGAAGCTTTTGACATAGCAAAATCTCCCAACACCACACACACACATACACACACACCACCACCACCACCACCACTATTGAGGACAGAGAAAGGAGGTCAGATCTAGGGGCTCCCTTAGCCCAAGTACCCTGAGTTTCTGGATTTCAAGCCAAAACCAAAAAGCCCTGTGGCTTCATGTCTTCAAACCATGACGTTCTCTTCAAGGTATGCAGGTCCTCAGATTCCACAGGTGGATGCATCCTGAGGAGCAGCTGGCAGTTCCCTGCCTCTCTGGCCTCTTTTCATTTCTCAGGGCCCTTCTCTGGGTCAGGGCCACTGCAGGGGTGTTGATCATGTCCTTCACTCCAAGTCCTTTGTTGGCAGCTCCATCTGTGGTGGACAGTCCAGTTTGGAAAACACCTGCATTCCCACCCTATTCTCAAGGAAGTCTCTTGAGTTAGCTTGGGGGCTCCCCAAGTTTCTGGGGCTCTAACCTCTTGGGCATGGCCTGTCACCTCACATGTCAAGGCTACAACCATGCCCAGCTTGGACACTTCACCCCAGTGAAGAGGACCTTATACTTCTTTCCTTATTTTATTTTTATTTTTTCCTTTCCTACTTCTTCCCAAAACTGTAGCAAGAATAGCATAGTCAGGGCTGTTCTTCATTCCTTTCCAATCTCTAGACAAATAAACTTATGGTCCCAAAGAGCACAACCATAAGACCTGTCCACTCTGTAGAAAAGTTGGTGGAAATCTAAGACTGCTTCTTAAATTGGAGGGCATTAGCCCCATAAATAATAATGTGCATCCACATCTCAGCCTCTTACTGCCCAGGCATTTTGTCTACCTCCCTTGCCTCATCTCTAGAATATCTACCTGTCCTCAGTTAGCTGGTGCTGTTGTAACACAAACAGCACAGGTGAGTGGCTTTAAAGAACAGAAATTTATTTTTGCACAGTTCTGGAGGCTAACAGTTCAGGGTCTTGGCTTTATCAATTTCTTCCTTATTAGTAACCCTGGGTATTCCTTGGTTCCTTGGCAAGTAGATGATCCTCACATGACATCAGTCTTCCCTGCCTGTGTATCTGTGTCTGTGTCTGTGTCTGTGTCTGTGTGTGTCTAGACAGCTCCTTATATAACCCAGAAGTGATTAGGTTTAGGATCCACCCTTCATTGGTATGACCTAAACTGACTGATTGATCACATTACATTAGATTACATTATGGAAGGTAGATACTTTAGATTGGATTAGATTACATCCACAAGTACAGAGTTTAGAATTCCAATATATATTTTGAATGGACACAATTCAATCCATAAAACTCCTTAGGGAATTGTTGAGCGGATGATAAGAGATAATACAAATAAAGCACACAGTACAGTGTCTGGCACATATAAGTCCTCAGTGTAAGCTCGACACTGTTACTATAGTGATCCTACCTGCAGTGCTGTTACTATAATGATTCTCCTAGGTGGTGGCTGGTAGAATCATTCTCTGCCTCCCTCCCAGCTCAGGCAGCAGAATGGTAATGACCATGTCCCCATCTCCCTTCTGGGAAGCTTACTCTCCAGCAACAGTCAGGACTTCAAACTTGGATCCACATTTTGATTTACTACACTGACCTTCTCTGAGAAGGCAAATTTGTAGGTACCAGACAAGAGGCTGAGTATGTTATTTCTTCTCCTACATAGGGATATCCAGAAGGGGTTTTGGAGATTGTTTTACCTATCTAGAGACAGAGATCTGTCCTGGAAAAGTGCAGCCGGAGTTCTTCTCAGAAGTGAGAATGACCACACTTTGTCTCACCTACTTTGGTCATGTGATCAGAAGGGACCAGACCCAGGAAAAGGATACCATACTTGGTAAAGTGGAGAGTCAGAGAAAAAGGGGAAGACCCTCAATGAGGTGGATTGACACAGTGGCTGCAATGATGGGCTCAAGCATAGCAAGGATTGTGAGGATGGTGCGGGACCAGGCACTGTTTCATTCTGTTGTACATAGGGTTGCTGTGAGTTGGAATCAACTTGAAGTCTCCTAAGAACAACAACAGTCAGAGACCTAGAAAGCACAAACTTTGTCTCATCCTATCCATTTTACCAGCAAGGATACTGAGACCCAGAGCTATTGTGACACAGCTAGGTAATGGACAAATAAAAAATAGAATGCAGTCTTCCAAAATCCCAGTTGAATCATCTTTCCATTATAAAACACTCCTTACTGTTCCAGCCACTCACCTCACTCTTTCCTCCAGGCTGCTGACCCAGCCCAGTCCAAGCCTTGGAAGGCTAGAAAGAAGGTGACTGGGACTTCTTTGTCGATCTCTCTATGACACCTGGTTCACTAGACAGACAAACTTGGGTTAAAGCCGAATTTTGCCACACACTCGTTGCATGACCTTCAAAAATCAGTTCACCCAACCCAATCAAAAAATGGTCAAAGGACATGAACAGACACTTCAGCAAAGAGGACACTCAGGTGGCCAAACAAATACATGAAAAGATGTTCACAATCATTAGCCATCAGAGAGATGCAAATCAATGAAATACCATTTCACCCTTGCAAAAATGGCAATTTCCCTAGCATTTGTTGCTTTCTGTTTTTTTGATCATTTCCATTTTTGCTGATGGGATTGTAAAATGATACAACCACTATGGAAAACAGTATGATACTTCCTCAAAGATCTAGAAATAGAAATACCTTATGATACAGCAATCTTACTCCTAGGTATATATCCTAGAGATATAAGAGCAGTGACATAAACAGACATATGCACACCTATGTTCACTGAAGCATTAGTTACAGTAGCAAAGAGATGAAAACAACCTAAGTGCTCGTCAACAGGTGAATGGATAAACAAACTACAGTACATACACACAATGGAATACTACACAGCTGTAAAGAATAATGAGAAGTCCATGAAATATCTCACAACATAGGTGAATCTAGAGGACATTCTGCTGAATGAAATAAGTCAATCACAAAAAGACAAACATTGTATGGTCCTACTTTTATTTATTTATTTTTTAAATCAAGAAGAGATACACACATGGAAAGTAAAGTTATTTGATGATAACCAGGGATGGAAGAGAGAGGGAGGGGGAATCACTTTCTAGATAGTAGACACTTGTTACATATAGTGATGGGAAATGCAGTCCCAAATATGGGTGAACTCAGCACAATCTGACCAAGGTAAATAAAGATGCTAAGAAGTACACCTACTTCTCACTTATTGCCCATCTCATTATCTGACATTCCACATTTACAACAACAGTAAAAAAATCTATTATCTAACCATTTTGTACATTAACACACAGGCCTGGCAGTAATGGACACTGAAGTGCAAGATGAGACTAAGATTGGCTGTGATGGTTAAGGTTATTTGTCAACTTGGCTGAGCCATGGTTCTCAGTGTTTTGACAGTAAGATAATGATGTAATTTGGCAGGTTACTGATATAGCCATCCTCCATTTTGTGATCTGATGTGGTCATCTTCCATTTTTGCATAATGTCAGATTTCACATAATGACCTGGTCTTTGGAACCTAACTATACTGATAGGGAGAAGTTTGTTTACATGAGAAAAAGGGACAATTTCAGTAAATGCTCTAACATATACAATTTTGCAATGGTAAAAACAACCAAAATATGTGCGTGGTTACGTAGATAGATATGGATGCATATATGTGTATAGGAAAACCAAACTCACTGCCATCGAGTTGGATCCGACTCATAGCAACTCCTCCTTGGGTTTCCACGGGGGTATCACTATAGAAGTAGATTGCCTGATCTTCCTTCCAAGAAATGGCTGGTAGGTTTGAACCGCCAGCCTTCTGGTAGGCACTACGCCACCAGAGCTCCTGTATATAGAAAGGCATATGCAAATAAATGCACCTGCACATATAGGAGTATCTGTAGGCACATGTATATACATGTTTGTATGTACTGCTTATATATCTACATTCATAACAAACCACATAGGGCAGAGTTACAGAGGCTTCCTAGATATATCCAAGCAACTCAAGGGATTGGTTTATGGGGTTAAAAGGCTTGGGACCATAGTCTTAGGGGACAACTTAGTCAACTGGTATAACACAATTCACAAAGATACTGTTCTACATCCTAGTTTGGTGAATAGAATCTGGGGTCCTAAAAGCTTGTAAGTGGCCATGTAAGATACAGTCTCTACTTATATGGAGCAAAAGAGAATGAAGGAAATCAAAGGTTTAAAGAATAAACTATCCATGGAACTAATAGCCTACATGAACTATGGCCTCTTCTAATGTGAACCCACAAGAGCTAGAGAGTGCCTGGTTATCATCACTAACTGTTCTGACCAGGGACACAATAGAAGGTCCTGGATAGAATGGAAGAAAAATGTAGAACAAAACTCAAATTCCTATAAAAGCCAGACCTACTGGACCAATAGACACTAGAAGAACTCCCAAGACTATCACTGTAAAATAACCTTTGAATGTGGAAGTGAAGCTATTTCTGCAGGTTCAGCCAAATAATGCTTATAAAATAAACAATAGCACCCATGACTAATGTGCTCCCTTAAACAATAAACTATATGAGACCAAATGGTCAACATTTACCCAAAAGCAAAGGTGAGAAGGCAAGGTGGGAAAGGGAACGCTTATCAGTGGAAACAGAACAAACAGAATGGAAGTAACAAGAATTCCTACACTAGGTAAAAATTGTAGCCAATGGCACAGAACAATTTGTATAAAAATTGTTAAAGGGGAACCTATTTGCTGTGTACACTGTCATCTAAAACACAATTTAAAAAAACAAAAATTCAGTTCACCACATCATTGTCCTCATCAGAAAATGGAAATGAAAATTTAGAAAGAATAGTACTATATAGTCTTCAAGAGGTTATTATTGAATCAATTTGTCCTAGGGGAAAAAAAAGATTATTGGAAGGTTTAAATAAGCTAATACATCTCAGAGGCTCTGTGTGGACAACAAAGGTTGAATACAGTTGACCCTCAGTATCCATGGAGCATTAGTTCCAGGACCCAACACACCCGCCACCTCTCCACCCCAATGCCTCCCCTACACAGACACCAAAATCCATGGATATTCAGTCCCGTTTATAAAATGGCATAGTATTTGCATATAGCCTAGGTACATCTTCTAAATTATCTGTAAACCAAACCAAACTCACTGCCATCAGTTGATTCCAACTCATAGCGACCCTTCAGGACAAAGTAGAACTGTTCCGTAGGGTTTCCAAAGCTGTAAATCTTTATGGAGGCAGACTGCCTCATCTTTCTCCCATAGAGCAGCTGGTGAGTTTGAACTGGGGACCTTTTGGTTAGCAGCTTTAACCACTATGCCACTAATGATACCTAATACAATGTAAATGCTATGTAAATAGCACTTTAGGCTCTCTCTTAGCCTTTGAAGGATTGCTTTAACCACTTAATTGCTTTTTTTTCACCCCAAATATTTTGATCTGTGGTTGGTAGAATCCGTGGATATGGAGCCAGGAGATACAGAGGGCCGACTGTGTTATAATCACTGTTGCCATTGGCTCCTCAGGGCCAGGACCCAGGAAGCCTTCTCTCTGCTTAGAAAGGCAGGCAGGTAGGTTTGGGTGTGAGCACAGATCCTCTAAGCCTTCTTGCTTTCTTTGACTTTTCTCTAGGCCAGAAAAGTAGGGGGATAGGGCAAAATCTGGTTTATAACTCCAGGGAAAAAAAAAAAAAACCAGGGAACCTCTTCTGGAAAATTCTGTAACTTTAGACAGGAAAAAGGCCAGACTGGCTGGCTGGGCCAGGATGAGCTGGCAGCCATTCAGGCCTGGCTCTGAGAGGCCCTGGTGCATGTGTGACCTGAGGAATGCGAAGCGCTCAGGCAGCCATGGCTCTCACCCACCTCTCTCCCATCTGTCCTTCTGCTTGACAGAGTTGTTTCTTTCATCCCCTCTTCCCAAGACTAAAGTCAGGACAGAGATCTTCAGAAGGCAAGTTCCTACCCTGTAGCTAGAAGTATGTAAGGCCAGGCTTAGCAACTGCGTGCTGGAGCCCTGGGAGCAAAGTTGACAGGACTTGAGCATCCAGTGGGGAGTAGAGCCCCATGACCTCTGGGCCCCCTTCTAGTACTGGGATTCCTGATTCCAAGTGAAAAATCTTCTTCTCTTGACTCTCAGAATGGGGCATTTCATGCATGATATAATACCATATGCCCCTTAAAACCAAATGCAAATGAAATGGAGGGTCTGGTCTTGACCCAGTCCCTATTCTCAGCACTCCTGGTCCCCAGGCCCCTACCCTTAACCCACTTCCTCTCTACCACCTCCAAAGAGGGTGCCTTCCCAGGCCTAGGTACACATCATTGGACAGGCATCAGGGCAGCATTTGGTGGGGGGCAGAGGCTGAAGTTTGGGACCAAGAGCCAAAAGCCCATCTGCCTGGAGTAACCTGGAGGCGTAGGCTGAGGAGACTGGCCCCAGAGAACAGAGATGAAAGGGGTGATGAAGACAGGCTGGCGTCTTCCCCGTCAGAAGCCTGTGATGGGAGAGGAGATTGTATCCAGCCCCCTCCCCCTGCTCCTCACCTCCTGCCCCTTCCTGACCTCCGGGGCTCACATCAAAGTGGGGACCCCTTCCCTGCTCAGCGCCCTGAATTGATCCAGGTCATGATGCCTGGCTCTTCAGAGCTGCTGATGGACAGATGCTAATAGTTCCCAGAGTGCTGAAAGAAGACACGACTTTGGGTATACACAGCCTCCTCCCTCAGAACAGCCTCCCTGGCTGTCCCACCAGGAAAGGCCTACAGACCTGGCTGTGCCTTTCCTGGGCACCACCTCCTCCCTCACCTGGAAGACTCTGGTTGGCGTGTGCTGGAAAAAAAGGGGTGTGCAGTGAATTCTGACCCTGGGATTCAGAGGCACACAGGTGAAGGTGGGCACTGCAGTGGGAGTGAGGAGCCTAAGTCCTAAGGCCATGTCATAAAGGCTGTGGAAGCAACACTCCAGGGGCCTATGGGGAGCAAAGGTGTTGGGCCTGCCTTGTTGTTAGTTTCAGTAGAGCCAATTCTGACTCACAGTGACCCCATGTGTGCCGTGTAGAATGACGTCACAGGGTTTTCAGAATCATATCGTCAGTCCTATCTTCCTAGGCACCTCTGGGTAGGTTCAAACCACCAACCTTTTGGCTAGTAGTTAAACACTTAGTTGTATGTGCTACCCAGTGAATCCTAGGCCTGCTTAGGAGAAATTTATCATCCCAGAGGCTTGGAGGACAAAAGGGATGAGGCAGCTGAAACACCCAGGTTTCATATGTCTAACACTAATCATTAAAGCAGGGCCTCCAAACTTTCCACCCTTATTTTCCCCTCCTTTATTTATTAAATAACCGTTTATCTGCTCACTTCTGTTTGTCAAAATCATATATAATTATCATTCAGTGCTTCTGATCAACAAAGAGATGTCAATTCTTTTTTTGCTAGATTGAGCCAAAATTAAATCAGCCAAGGGCTAAGGCTCTGACATTGTCTCTAAACTTTGCAACCACGTGGTAGATACATGTACACTTCTTTTAGGCTTTGGAAAGTTAGGACCAGCTTGATTATACTTTTCCACATTTTTATGATGAACATGTAGTACTTTTATAACTGAGTGTTTATGAATCTAACTCTATTTCAAATTCACTAGGGAGCCAGCAGTCTATGTCTAGCCCAAACCATGACCTCCCTTCCTACCTGATGCCTCCACCAAGAAAAGAAATCTCCAAATTCATGCTAGCAAAAAGAAGTAGATTTACAATGCTGCATTAGCCAAAGTCAGGGTTATCAGGAGGTGAAGAGAGCCAAATAAATGGGAAAGACTCTAGTGAAGGATGCTGTTTTAGGTGCTGTCAAATCGATTTTCAATTCATAGTGACCTCATGTGACAAACAGAATTACCCCAGAGGGTTTTCTAGGGCTATAATCTTTACAGAAGCAGATTCCCAGGTCTCTCTCCCACAGATCCTCTAGGTGGTTCAAACTGCCAACGTTTAGGCTAGTAGCCAAGTGCTTAACCACTGCACCACCAGGGCCTCTTACCTAGTGAAAGAAGGAAACAAACAAAAAACCCTCACTGCCGTGGATTCCAACTCATAGAGGTAGTATCTCTATGGAAGTAGATTGCCCAGTCTTCCTTCCGAGGAGTGGCTAGTGGGTTGGAACAGCCAGCCTTCTAGTTAGGAGTCAAATGCCTTAGGCACTACACCACCAGAGCTCCCCTAGTGCAGGATGTTGTTGTTGTTGTTGTTATGTGCCGTCGAGTCAGCCCTGACTCATAGCGACCCCTCCTTGGGTAGTGCAGGATACTTGATTAAAATCTGTTCCCACTCTGGAGTAAACCAGGAAAGGGATGACATCTGGAGAGCTAGTGCTATCTGGTGGCAAAGTCAGAAACTGCAGTTATTTCTGGGTTTGCTTTACTCCTGTTCATACTGTAAAACATTAAATTGTAAACTATGAACTTGCCTATATTCATCCTAGTTTGACCACCCCAAACAGAAACTTAGGAAAACAATTCTATGTGGGAAATAATATTATTTTTAACAAATGGTGCTGGGACAATTGGCTATTCACATGCAAATTTGAACACCTTCCTTATACCAAACCCAATGCCATCTCAGTGACCCCGTAGGGCTTCCAAGGCTGTGGAAATATTTACGGAAGCAGACTGCCTCATCTTTATTCCATGGAGCAGCTGATGGATTCAAACCACCAACCTTTTGGTTAGCAGCCGAATGCCTTATTCCTTATACACCATACACAAAAATTAAAAAATAGATCATAGATAATAACTCACTGCCAGCAAGCCATTTTCGACTCACAGCAACCCCTCCCTTGGGTTTCTGAGGAGGTATCACTATGTAAGTAGATTGGAAGTAGATTGCCCAACCTTCCTTCCAAGGAGTGGCTGGTGGGTTTGAACCACTAGCCTTCTGGTTAGCAGTCAAATGCCTTAGGCACTACACCACCAAAGCTCCCAAAACTGTTATTTCCCTGACCAGGAATCAAATCCAGGCCGCGGTAGTGAGAGCACCAAATCCTAACCTAGACCACCAGGGAACTTATAGGCAATAGAATCGACAAAACCAGAAGTTGGTTCTTTGAAAAGATCGATAAAATTGGTAAACCTTTAGCTAGACTAAAGGAAAAAAAAGAAAAGATTTAAATGACCAAGTAAGAAAGGATACATTACAACTGACCTGACAGAAATAAAGAAAATTACGACAAAATATTGGGAGCTCTGGTAGCATAGTGGCTAAGGCACTTGACTGCTAACCAGAAGGTTGGCAGTTCAAACCCACCAGCCGCTCATTGGAAGGAAGGTTGGAGAATCTACTTCCATAATGATACTGCCTCAGAAACCCAAGGAGGGCTCGCTATGAGTTGGGTCCAACCCAAAGGCACATAACAACAACAAAAGCAATCTTTGTGCATGCGGAGTGCCACATCTTTCTCCTGTAGAGTGGCTAGTGAGTTCAAAGCACCGACCATTTGTTTAGCAGCTGAGTGCTTAACCACTGCACCACCAAGAGGGTGCATATAGTCCTGAAGGTCATGGCTCCCAATGGTTGATTGAAAAAAGATCTTATTTTGGAGAAAAGTCCCAGAATCCCAACATTTTGCATTGATTTGGTTTATTTGGGATTTATTCTCAACACCCTGTTCCTTCCTTCTACCTTGAGGCCTGTTTCCACTGTCTTTCTCCTCTGGCATTTGTGAAGAATGTGAAGCATGGTATCTCCTTAGGCATAGTCCTTTAATCAAGGTGGAAGCTCTTTGTGAAGAGGCCCAAGGGAGGCTGGACTGTAGGAGAGACTAATTGGCTCAGTGTTGAGCTTTTGACAAATCCATGAAATGAATACAACAGGGGAATGGGAAAGAGGTGTTCTGGTGTAACCAGAAGGCTGGCGGTTCAAACCTACCAGCCGCTCCTTGGAAGGAAGATGGGGCAATCTACTTCCATAGTGATACTGCCTCGGAAACCCAAGGAGGTGTCGCTATGAGTCAGTTCCGACTTGACGGCACATAACAACAACAACAACGTGACAAAATATTATGAACAATTGTATAGCAACAAATTGAACAACCTAGATAAAATGGATGAATTCTCAAAAGCACATAACCATACTGACTCAAGAGGAAATACATAGTCTCAATAGCCTCGTAAAAAGAAATTGAATCAGATCAAAAACCTCTCAACAAAAAATGTTCTACCAGATGGCTTCACTGGGGAATTCTACCAAACATTTAGAAGGTAATTGACACCAATGCTGTTTAAACTCTTCTAAAAGATAGAGAAGGAAGGAATACTCCCTAATTTATTCTATGAACCAAGCATAACCCTGATCTAAAACCTGAACCAAGAAAAGAAAACTAGAGGCCAATATCCTTTACAAATATAGATATGAAAATCCTCAACAAAATACTAGCAACCCATATCCAATAGCATATTAAAAGAGTCATACACCATGACCAGATGGGATTTATTCCAGGAATGTAGAGATGGTTCAACATTATAAAATCAATCAACGTAATACACCACATCAATAGAACACATGAAATGAATCACAATTGTCTCTATGGATGTAGAAAAAGCACTTAATAAAATCAAACACCCTTTTTTGATGAAAAGTCTCAAGAAGATTTAAATAGAAGGGAAGTTCCTCAATACTATTCAGGGCATACATGAAAAGTTAACAGCCAACATTACATTTAGTGGAGAAAGATCAAGAGTGTTCCCTTTGAAATGAGGAACAAGACAAAGTTCTTACAGCATCTCTTCAACATTGTGTTAGAAGTCCTAGCCACAACAATATGATGAGAAAAAGAAATAAAAAGCATCCAGATTGGAAAAGAAGTAAAATTATCTCTATTCACAGATGGCATATCCTATATATAGAAAATCCAAAGGAGTCCATAAAAAACTTCTAGAGCCAATACAGGAATTTAGCAAAGTTGCAGGGGACAAAGTCAACAAACAAAAATCAGTAATGTTTCTTGTTGTTGTTGTTGTTATGCACCGTCGAGTCAGACCCGACTCATAGCGACCCCTCCTTGGGTTTCCGAGGCAGTATCACTACGGAAGTAGATTGCCCAACCTTCCTTCCGAGGAGTGGTTGGTGGGTTTGAACTGCCAGCCTTCTGGTTAGCAGTCAAGTGCCTTAGGCACTATGCTACCAGAGCTTCTAATGTTTCTATACACCAGCAATGAAAAATCTGAAAGAGAAATTAGCAAAACATTTCCCTTTATAACAAGAGAATAAAATGTTGCTGTTGTTGTTAGGTGCTGTTAGTAAGTCCTGACTCATAGCAACCCTATGTACAACAGAACAAAGAGAATAAAATACCTAGGAATAAGTTTAACCAGGGATATGGGCTTAAAAAATGAATATTATAAAACACTGCTGAAAGAGATTAAAGCTGACTTAAGTAAGTGGAAAGATCTTCTATGTTCATGGATTACAAGACTTAATATTGTTAAGATGTCAATACTACCCAAAACGATGTATAGATTTATTGCAATCCTGATCAAAATTCCAACAGCCTTTATTACAGAAATGAAAAAAAAAAAAAGATCCTCAATTTTATATTGAATTGCAAGAGACCTCCAATAGCTAAAGTAATGTTGAAAGAGAACAAAGTAGAAGGACTTAAAAGTTCCTGATTTTACAACCACAGGAATCAAAACAGCCTGGTACTAGTATAACAACAGATGCATAGACCAATGGGATAGTATTGAGAGTCCAGAAATAAACTCATGTACCTATGGTCAACTGATATTTGACAAAGGTGCTAAGTCCATTTGACAGGGAAAGAAGAGTCTCTTCAATAAATGGTATTGAGAAAACTGGATTTCTACAAGCAGAAAAATGAAACAGGAGCCATGCCTCACACCATACCCCAAAACAAATTCAGAATGGATTAAGGATCTAAAGGTGAAAACTAAAACCATAAAATTCTTAGAAGAAAATTTGGAGACAATGCTATTATCTAATATATTAGCAAAAGCAAAAACAGCAATATTTGGGATCTCAGAAAATTAAACACATTTTTCCTTCAAAAGACTTTACTGAAAAAGTAAAAAGACAAACTACCAGCTGAGAGAATATCTTTAGAAACTATACACACAATAAAAATCTAATCATTCACATGTATATATTAAAAACTTCGACAATTTAACAACAAAAAGACACCCTATCATAGAATGGGCAAAGGACTTGAATATATATTTCACCAAAGAGGGCACTCAAATGTCCACCAAACACATGAAAAGGTGCTCAATGTCATTAGCCATCAGAGAGATGCAAGTCAAAACTACAATGAGATACCACTTCACTCCCACTAGGATGACTAAGATTTAAAAAAAAAAAAAAAAATGTTGGCAAAGAAGTGGGGAAAAAAAATCATTACTGGCAGGAATGCAAAATGGTACAGCCATTGTGGAAAATAGTATGTCAATTCCTTTAAAAAAGTAAAAATAGAACTATATCGTATGACTCAGATTCCACTCCTAGGTATAAATCCAAAAGACTTGAAAGCAGAGACTCAAACAGAGGCTTATACACCAACATTCATTGCAACACTGTGCACAATACCCAAAAGGTAAAAACAACCTAAATGCCCATCAACATGAATGGATTAAAAAAATGTGGATAAACATACATACAACAGACTCTACTCAGACAACAGGAGTAATGAAGTCTTGATACATGCTAAAATACGGATGAAGCTTGAGTACATTATGCTGAGCAAAGTAAGTCAATTACAAAAGGATAAATATTGTATGGCTTCACTTATATAAGAAATGGCAAACGTATAGAGACTAAAGTTTATTAGCAGTTACCAGGGGTGGTAGAGAAGAAAAGGGAAGGGTACTGCTTATGGAACACAGAGTTCCAGTTTGGAGGATGGAAAAATCTCATTGATAAATGAGGGCAGGGTTGCACAGCTAGTTATTTTCAGTGCTGTTAATAAATTGTGCATTGGTAAAAAGCTGAACTGACAAAAGTTGTGACAGACATATTTACAACAATAACAAAACAAATAAAAAAAAATAAGAGAGAGAGTAGCTGCTGAGCCTGCTTATGTACAAGGAAATACCTCCTGGGATTTGCTTCCTTGCTTTGGAGATTTAGCTCTTGGTTTCATGAGATATCACAGCTAATTGGCCTAATAAAGTGTTTAGTGTTTCTGTTCTACCTCTTAGTTCACTGAGTAGTGCCTGAGGTCTTAAACACAAATGGCCATCCAAGGCACAATTGATCTCTATTCACCTGGAACAACTGAGAAAAAAAGGAGAGTCAGAAATAGGAAGAGGAAATGGAATGTGTGGTTAATTACCTCCATAAACAACTGCCTCCTTTGCCATGAGACCAGAAGTGGATGGTGCCTGGTTACCATCATTAAACATTATTTATTTATTTATTTTGTTTTATTTTTGCAGTGTTTCCTCCCTTCCCCTCCCATCTCTGGTAGCCAACAAAAAAAAAAGTTTCCTTCCATATATAAACCTTTCCTTGACTTTTTACAATAATGAACTAATACAATATTTGTCCTTCTATGTAGCATAGTGCCTAAGGCACTTGACTGCTAACCAGAAGGCTGGCGGTTCAAACCCACCAGCCACTCCTCGGAAGTAAGGTTGGGCAATCCTACTTCTGTAGTGATACTGCCTCGGAAACCCAAGGAGGGGTCGTTATGAGTCAGGGCTGACTCGAAGGCACATAACAACAACAACATGATTGACCTACTTCACTCAGTATAATGTCCTCCAAATTCACCCACATTATGCAATGTTGTGCAGATTCTACATTACTCTTTAGTGTTGCATAGTATTCCATTGTGTGTATGTACCATAGTTTGGTTATCCATTCTTCTGTTGATGGGCACCTAGGTTGTTTCCATCATTTTGCTACTGTAAATAGTACTGTAATGAACATGGGTAGGCATATATCTGTTCTTGTCCTGGCTCTCACTTCTTTAGGATATATATCTAGTAATGAGACTGCTGGATCAAATGGTATTTCTAATTCCATATCACTGTACATTTTGATCAAAGATTCTATAGAAGAATCCTGATCAAAAGAAGGAAAATGCAGAACAGATTTCAAAATGTCATGGACTCCAGACTGCCTGGAGGCATAGAGGCTGGAAGAACCCCTGAAACAATATAGTGCCCTGAGATAATCTTTAAACTTTAAACCAAAAATATCCCTGAAATCTTCTTAAAACCAGACAATTGTTTAGCTTAAGTAGGAAGAAGGTCTATCTTGAGCTTTATGATCTTTTAAGATCTACCTATATGGGATCAAATTGACAAAAGTAACTCAAAAGATTAGACAGGAAACTTAGGGAGTAGTGAGTTTAGGTTAATAGGGGAGGAACAACTTAGAAAAGGAGGGTGATAATGGTTACACAACTTGAAGAATGTGATCAATGCCACTGAATTGTACATGAAGAAACTATTGGATTGTTTTGTTTTGCTGTATATTTTCTCAAAAACAATAAATTATTAAAAAAAAAAAAAAATCACAGACCTAAATCAAGAATCTAAAACTTTAAAACTCTTGGAAGAAAACAGGAGTGAATAGTTGTGGTAGTTTTTTGTGTGTTAACTTGGCTGGGCCTGGCTGAGTGGCTGGGCAGCTGGATGTAGTATTCCCCATGATGAGACTAGTAATCGGCTCCATGGTGGAAGCTACTGTGAGCAGCTGAGTAGTTGCTTTAGGGATGTGGTCTGCTTCTTGTATATAAGGAGAAGGCTTAGGGAACAGTTTCTACCTCATGGCACACTTGAACCCTGCATATAGCCGAGTCGTTTTTCAAAAGCCTGCCATGCTCTGCTGATCTTGGGACTTTTAATGGGCTTGAATTAGTGGCCTGTCATGTCATTTGGTAATATCAGGACTGTGCCTTATTACTTGTCAACTTCAGGCTTGTCAGCCTCAGCAGCCAGCAGCTGAGTGAACAAAAGCCTCTAGCTTCAGTGGGCTGGGAGCAGGAGGCAGAGTTGAAGCCCAAGGTTGAGAGGCTTTCACCCAGCCCCTAGAGCCTGACACTTTGAACTCAGACTCAAAGCCTCCAAACTGTAAGAGAATAAACTCCTGTTTCTTCAAGCCATCCCATTTGTGGTATATTCTTGTCAGGGCAGCACTGGGTAACCAGAACAGGTGCCATCAAGTTGTCTCCAACTCATAGTGACCTTATGTCCAATAGAATGAAACACTACCCAGTCCTGTGCCAGCCTCATGATCCCTGCTTTACCTGAGTCCATTGTTACAACCACTGTGTCAATCCATCTTGTTGAGGGCCTTCCCCTTTTTCATTGCCCCTCCACTTTACCAAGCATGATATCCTTCTCCAGAGAATGGTCCCTTCTGACAACCTAACCAAAGTAGGTGACATGAAGTCTGGCCATTCTTGCTTACAAAGAGCATTCTGGCTGCACTTCTTCCAGGACAGATTTGTTAGTTCTTTTAGAAGTCCATGGTACTTTCAGTATTCCTTGCCAACACCACAACTCAAAACCATCAACTCTTCTTCAGTCTTCCTTATTTATTGTCCAGCTCTCACATGTATATGAGGTGATTGAAAATACCATGGGGCTTGAGTTAGGCACATCTTAGTCTTCAATGAGACATCATTGCTCTTCAGTACTCGAAAGAGGTCCTTTGCAGCAAATTTGCCCAATGCAATACATCTTCTGATGTCTTGACTGTTGCTTCCATTGGTGTTGATTGTAGAACCAAGTAATATGAAGTCATTTTTGAGGAGGGTGTTATTCAGTTTCCATGCATTTGCTCTTTATCTGTTGGTCTTCCCAGTGTTGATTTCTAATTTTATAGAATTGTGATCTGAAAAGATGCTTTGCAGTATCTCAAATGTTTTTAAATTTATTGAGATGTGCTTTGTGGTCTAATATATGGTCTATCCTGGAGAATGTTCCACGTGTGCTGGAAAAGAATGTATATTTTACTGTTTTTCAGTGAAGTGCTCTGTAGACGTCTATAAGGTCAAGTTGGTTGATCATATTGTTTAGTTCTTCTGGGTCTTTGTTGAGTTTCTTTCAAGTTGTTCTATCTTTCATTGAAAGTGGTTTATTAAAGTCTCCTATTATTACTATGGAGTCATCTATTTGCCTTTTCAATTCTGTTAAAATCTGATTTATTTTGGGGCTCTTTTTTAAAATACATTTTATTGAAATATAATTTATGTACAGTGAAATACACAAAACTAAAGTGACATGGGTCAATGCTTTTTTTTTGCAGTGTTCCTTTCCATCCCCTCCCATCCCTGGTAACCAATAAAGAAAGTTTCTTTCCATATATAAACCTTTCCTTGACTTTTTACAGTAATGAACTAATACTATATTTGTCCTTTTGTGCTTGACTTATTTCACTCAGAATAATGTCCTCCAAGTTCATCCATGTTACGCGGTGTTTTCCAAAAAGTGGTGTGTTAAAGTCTCCTACTATGCTTGTGGAGTCATGCATTTGCCTTTTCAATTCTGTTAGAGTCTGGTTTATGTATTTTGGGGCTCTTTCATTGGATGTAAAGATATTATTGCTATGTCCTCTTGTTCAATC
>NW_006921765.1:6482705-6492252 GCF_000298275.1 Orycteropus afer afer | reverse complement strand
TTTATTTTATTTTATTTTTGCAGTGTTTCCTCCCTTCCCCTCCCACCTCTGGTAACTAACAAAAAAAGTCTTAAAGTCAATTTTATCAGAAATTAATATTACCACTCCTGCTCTTTTATGGTTGCCTTTTGCTTGACATATCTTTTTCCAACTTTTTTTAGTTTGTGTCTTTCTCTCTAAGGTGTATCTCTTGTAGACAGCATATTGATGGGTTATGTTTTCTTATCCAGTCTGCAACTCTCCATCTCTTGAGTGGTGCATTAAATCCATTGACATTCAGTGTAATTATTGAAGTATGAATTTGTTGCTGTCATTTTGTTACGTGCTTTTTCATGGTGTTGCTGATTTCTTTATTCCTTATAATTTTCTGTGCTGAGCTCATTTTGTTTACAATTATGTTATCACTTCCTTCGTTGCTATTGTTTTAGTTATTTGCTAAATGTTTATCCTGGTCGCCTTTTTTATTTTGATGTGAAGGTTTATCATTTTTCTTTGAGGTTACCCTGTGATTTATCATTTTCTTCCCAAGTTTAGAACAGTCTATTCTATCTTGCAGTTGTCTTGACTTCCCTACCATTTAGAAGTTCTGTAATGACAGTTTTTTTTCCCCCTCTTTTTGGTTTGTAGTTATCCTCATTTGTCAATTGATGTCTCTGGCTCCCTGTTAACAACCTTGTAGGCTTATTTACGTTGGATACTTCCATAACTGAGTTGGTTTCTGGGTTATGTCATCATGTATGTTAATGGTCACTTGTTCGCTGTTGTTGATTCTCTATCCAAAGGATTCTCTTTAGCATCTCTTGTAAGGTTGGTCTGGTTAACAAATTCCTTTAATTTCTGCTTATCTGGAAATGTCCTAATTTCACCATCATATTTGAGGGACAATAATTTTTGGTTGGAAACTTTTCTCCTTCAGGGTTTTATATGTACCATCCCATTGTCTTCTCACCTGCATAGTTTCTGCCAAGAAATCCAAGCTTAGTCTTGTTGGTTGCACCTTGTAGGTAACTTTTCATTTTTCCTGTGCTGCTTTCAGAATTCTTTATCTTTTGTTTTGGAGAGTTTGATGATGCTGTCTTGGTGATTTTCTTTTGGGACTATCCTGTTTGGGGTTAGTTGAACTTCATAAATGGATATATTCTTATCTTTCATCATACCAGGGAAATTCTCATCCAACAAATCTTTGACAATTTTCTCTGCAGTTTTATTTGTCTCTTCCTGTTCTGGGATTCTGATTACATGTAGGTTATTCCTTTTGATGGTATGCCACATGAACCTTAGACTTTCTTCATTTTGTTTTGATCTTTTTTCTGATTGATCCCTTTCCAAAGAAGTATTCAGGTATTTGTCTTCAATCTCATTAACTGTCCTCCATTGATCCGATTCTACTCCTTTGCCTGTTCAATGTGTTATCTATTTCTGGAAATTTAGTATTAATCTTCTGGATTTCTATCTGTAGATTTTGTATCATTTCTAATTTTTCATTTATTTTGTCATTTTGTTCTTGTACTGTCTTTCAAAATTGTTCTAGGGTTTTCTCTGTGTTTTCCTCAATTTTATCAGTGTTTTCCTTGATCTGTCTCTCAATTCATTGAAGGTACCCAAAAATAATTCTTTTGAATTCCTTATCAGGGATTTCCAATGCTTGTTTTCTTCAGGGATGTGTTCTGGATCTGTAACCTGGTCACTTGTTTCTCCTGCTTTATCTTGTTTCTTTGTGTGGATTGTGATGCTCTGCTGTCTCTGAGACATTGTGTGACATTTTTGTGTTTATATTTAATTGGTGATAGTATGTTGGAATGGCTTCCCAATGATTTTTGTTTTCTTTGGATATTATCTATGTAGGTAGGGTACTGTGCTCCTCTATTTGCTAGTTGGCAGCCCTTATACACTCACCACCTGTCTCCTTTCCCATTGTCAGCCCCTCATATGTCCCTGTCATCCTTAGCAAATGGAGCCTATTCTTAGGTCCCTGGAATCCGAATGAGAATGCTGTCACTTTAAATATCCAAACTGGCCGCCACTTGTTAACATTCAAAATGGCTGCATCCTTGGTCACTTTAAATATCCAAAATGACCACCACTTACAAACAATCAAAATGGCTGTGACCTTTGGACAGCCAAAAGTCCACAGCTCAGGTTCTCTCCCTCCTTGCTGTTTCCCTTCCCAGCCATAGGACACCAGCGCAGTCATCCCTGCAGCCCTGGTGACCAGGGCTGATATTTAGGTCAATTTTCAGGTCCCAACACCACTTGGAAATATTCAGGCTGTTGGTGCCATCAGAGTAGCTGACAGTCCACAGCTCCGTCCATCTCTGTACTCACTGTTCTCATTCAGGTTTTTCCACTAGTTAGTGCCTAATCCACTTGTGCATAGTTCTTTTCAAAGCTCAGGGCTCCAGGATTATCTTCTGTATCTCTGTCAATGGTTTCTCCTTTTTTTGTTGAAGAGGTTGGTCTTCCCAGTGTTGATTTCTAATTTTGTTCCAGATAATTATCTGTGCTGAGCTCATTTTGTTTATGAGTCATGTTATCTTCTCCTTCATTGCTATTGTTTTAGTATTTGCTAAGTTCTGCTTGCCTTCCTTTCATTTTAATGTGAAGGTTTATTATTTTCCTTTGAGGTTACCCTGTAATTTATAATTTTCTTCCCAAATTGAAAAAAGTATGTTCTATCTCGCAATTGTGTTGACTTCCTCACCATTTGAAAGTTCTGTAATTACACTATTTATTGCCTCTTTTTGGTTTGCAGTTGTCCTCACTTACCAATTGATGTCTCTGTCTTCCTGTTTAGTGTTGTAAGCTTATTTTACATTGGATGCTTCTATAACTGGGTTGGTTTCTGGGTTACATTGTCATGTGTATTAATCATTGGTTATTGTTTGCTGTTGTTGGTTCTCTATCCAAAGGACTCCCTTTAGCATCTTTTGTAAAGTTGGTCTGGTTTTAACAAATTCCATTAATTTCTGCTTATCTGGAAATCTAATTTACCTTCATATTTGATAGACAATTTTGCTATGTATATAATTTTTGGTTGTGAATTTTTTTTCTTTCAGGGTTTATATATATCATCCCACTGCCTTCTCACCTGCATGCTTTCTGTGGAGAAATCAGACCTTAATCTTATTTGTTACCCTTTGTAGGTAACTTTTTGTTTTTACTATGCTACTTTCACGATTCTTTCTTTGTCATTGGTTTTGGTAAGTCTGATGATAACATGTCTTGGTGTTTTTCTTTTGGGGTCTATCCTGTGTGGGGTTCATTGAACTTCTTGAATGGCTATATCCTCATCTTTCATTACATTGGGGAAATTCTCTCACAGCAAACCTTTGACAATTTTGTCTGTGGTTTTATCTGTCTTCTCCTGTTCTGGAATTCCAATTACACATAGGTTATTCCTCTTGATGGTATCTCACATGAATCTTAGGGCTTTATTCATTATGTTTTGATCTTTTGTGATTGATCTCTTACCAAAGTAGTATTGAGATATGTGTCTTCATTAATCCTGTCTTCCATTGATTTGATTCTACTCCTTTGCCCATTCAATGTATTATCTATTTCTGAAATCTTAATATTAACCTTCTGGATTTGTTTGTTGTTTTTGCATCATTTCTAATTTTTTGTTTGTCAACTTGTTCTTGTACTGTTTTCCTAAATTGTTCTAGAATTTTGTCTGTGTTTTCCTCAATTTTGTCAGGGTTTTCCTTGATCTGTCTCTCAATCCATTGAGGGTACCCAAATATAATTCTTTTGAATTTCTTATCAGGGAGTTCCAATGCTGTTTCTTCCTCAGGGAAGTTTTCTGGGTTTGTATCCTGGTCTCTTGTTTCTACTACTTTATCTTGCTTTATTGTGTGGACTGTGATGGCATTGTGGTGGTTTGTACTTATGTTTAATTTGTGATTGTATGTTGGTGCGATTAACACAAGGTTTTTTTTCTTCTTTGTTTTGCTGTATCTGTGTGAGCACAGTACTGTGCTCCTCTAGTTGTTAGTACTTAGCCACACACCACCTGTCTGCTGGTGGGTATGATCAAGAATGAGAGTGTGTACACAGATCTCTGTGAGCTGTTCATAAAGAGCAGTTGAGGGTGAACTGCACTCATACTGGCCACCGTCTATCATTGGTCAGTCGGTGTGAAAGCAAGTGGTGGCCCTCACTCAGTGGGTAGGGCTGCAGAAGGTGCAGGTATGGCTGGGTTGTATGAGAACAGTTGCTGTCTCCCACTCAGACAAAACAATTTTTTAAAAAGCCACCAAAAAAACAAAACCAAGGGAACAAAAAACTCAAACTGTATAAACAAATAGGAACAAACCCCCCCCCAAAAAAAAAATAAAGAAAGAAGAAGAAAAATTTTCAAAATATATTTTAAAAGGATGAAAGAAACATAATGTGAAAAAGAAGGGGGAAATGCCACAATATCTGGGAAGGCAGGGATAAGAGAAAAGAGCAAAAGAATAAGGAACACTGCAAAAGGAAAAACAAGGGATGGGAAAAAACAAAAGGAAAAAAGGCAGGGACAGAAAAAGGGAAGAGAAAAAAGAAGAAACAAACAAGAACCAAGGATGGGAAAGAGGAAAACAAAAAAATAAATAAATAAAAAGAAGAAGAAGAAGAAAGGAGGAAGGTAAAAAGAATAATTTATTTTTTTTTTTTTTAAATTAAAACTATGGAGGCTAGGGCATGGCACCCAGGTTTTGCCAGGGCACAGACCAAGATGGAACCCCCACAGGTCAAGAAGGCAGGTGGAGGCAGGGGGATGGCCACACCTCTGTCCACCAAGAGGGTGCAGGGAACAAGAATACCAAGGAGAATATCACACCTCTCCAACCATCAGTCTCCAGTGCAGTTGGCTATACTGTCCTCAGCAGGCAGAGTCCTCTCCCAGGTTGCAGTCGAAGCAAGATCACCACCTACACACTCAAAACAGCTGCTCCAGCCATTTGCAAACATTCAGAATGGCTGCACCCTCAGGACAACCACCAGCAGTCCACAGGTCTGCCTGTCACTTTCTTTGCCATTCATTCTCCCTTCTAGGCATCAGGCACCAATGCAGTCCTCACTCGTGCAGCCTTGGTGAGCAGAGCTGATTCTCGGGTTGCTATCAGGTTGCATTTAAGATGGCTGTGCCCTGGGGACAGCCTGTAGTCCACAGGTCTGTCTCCTTACTCACTGTTTTGTTCAGGTTTTTCTACTAGTTGGTATTTAATCCACATCTTTATCTTTCCCTCAAAAGCTCAGGGTTCCAGGATTGTCTTCTGTATCGGTTTCAGTTGGTTTCTCATTGCTTTGTGGCAGAGGGTCAGTGTAGCTTGTCTGCCTATTCCATCTTGCTGGAACTCTGATAATGGTTTTTTGGTATAACACCAAAAGCATAAGTAACAATAGGAAAAATAAATTGGACTACATCAAAATTAAAAACTTTTGTGCTGCAAATGGTATCAAGAGGAACACTGGTGGCACAGTGGTTACAGCATTCAGTTGCTAACCAAAAGACAGCAAGAAAGCAAACAGACAACTGAGAAAACTTTAGCAAATCATGTCTGTGAAGGATCTAGTACCAGAATACATAAAGAATTCTTACAACTCAATAATAATAAGACAAATAACCCAATTTTAAAATGGGGAAACAATTTATATAGACATTTCTTCAAATATATATAAGTGGGTATTAAACACATGAAAAGATGTTCGATATTACTATTGAACATCAAGGAAATACAAATTAAAAGGACAATGAGAAACCACTTCACATCCACCAGGATGGCTATAATCAGAAAGACAAGTAATATAAAGATATAAATATGCACATGGTTCTTTGGGGTAGTGATCATCCTCAGGCCCTCTCACTGCAGACACATGGACATTATCAGATTGGGAGAGCTTCTTCCAAACTTACCACCACTTAGTGCCACTTCACCTCATCTATCTGGCTGTTCAACCAGAACCCTTAGATTAATACTTGATTACTCTTCTCCCCCATATACAAGCACCTGTCAAGTCTGTCCATTATACCTCCAAACTGTATTTTAAACCAATTTCCAGTGTTCCATGCTAGTGAAGCCATTGTTGCACCTCACCTGAACTACTGCATTGGCTTCTTTATGATCTTCCTCCTTCTACATTTGTCTCCTCTACAAGACATTCAGTACATCACACATTCACTGAAGATTTCCAGAGGAGGCAGCAAGGGTGAGAATTAGTCCTCAGATGGGTGTTAAAGAGAGGTGATATGAAGAGTGAGTGGGTTCTGGTGTGTGTGTAGATATGGGGCATACATGTATGCAGGCATCCTGGCATGGGCTAGGAAGCAGACTAACTGTACATTTAGGATGTGTTTGGGTGTGAGGTACTTAGCTATGTCTACAGAGCCATGTGAAAATACCTGTGAAAGAAGCTTTACCCTACTGTGCACCCACCCCTGCTTAAAAATCACATTTTTGCTGTTGAGGATTACAGAAGGTGAGTGTGTACTGAGGTGCAGGAAAGGAGTGAACAGAAGTATCACAAAGCCTTTTGCCTAAAAAGATCCTAAGGGCCCAGCTGACAGTCATCAAGACTGGTTACTCTCTGGGGAGAGTAAGAAGGGATACCTGGGCAGGACATCAAAAGGTGAATAAAAAAGCTGGAAGTGGAGAGGGAAAATGGAAGCTACAGAGATCTTCACCCCATTGAGTGAAAAGGTATGTCTGCACCACATTCTTAGCACAAATACTGGCAGAAGGCCCTGGTGATGTGTGTTTTACAAGACCCTCCGGCTAAAAGCAGCTCCAAGGGCCTAGGGCACCAGATTCTGGAAAGGTGGGGAAGGGTTTTTCTGTCTGTCCCAGCTGTGCTCTTCCTCTACCCTACCCCTAGGAGCACGGTGACCGTCTCAACACTCCCTTCTAAGTGTGGCTTCTGAGTGGTCAACTATGATCCTCTTCCTAACCACTATGCCCTTCCACTTTCCAGATCTATGCCCTCACAGAGGGTAGGGGTATGGACAGGTGCTCAGGGGGCAGCAGTAGGCTTACAGAGGGAAGTGCTGTTTCAGAGAAGCTTAAGCTTGAAAAGTAGACTTAGTAGCTAACTATATTGGGAGACAGTTGCAAGGGAGATGGTGGAGGGGCGAGGGAAAACTGGGACTTTGTTAACTGAGGCAGACAAACCCTCACAACTGGGCTAATAAACATGATAAATGGAGAAAAAATTGAAATTGTCAATGATTTCATTCTACTTGAATGAACAATCAATGTCCACACAAGCAGCAGTCAAGAACTCAAACAGGCTGCATTGGGCTAACCTGCTGCAAAACACCTCCTTAAAGTTTTAAAAAGCAAAGATGACACTGACGACTAAGGTGTGCCTGGCCCAAGCCACGGTCTTTCCTTTTTTTAATTATGATGTGGGTGAAAGTTTAGAGTGCAAATCCATTTTCAACAGTCCATACACATTTTGTTTTGTGACATTGATTGCAATCCCCGTGATGTAATAGTTCTTCCCATTTCCTCCCTGTGGTTACCTTTTCCCTGTCCTTCTTTCCCATGCATTCCTGCCCTCTGAGCTGTCTCCCTGTGCAAATGCTGCCCTTCTGAGCTACCATGGTTGTGTTCTAAGGAGTGTAACCTACCTGGTATAACTGTTCACCTTGTAGGCCTATTATTTGGTTGGAAGCCACAAGAATGAGTTCAATTCCAGGCCCAAAGGGTGATGAGAGGCCATAGTCTCAGGGGGTTCACCAGTCCCTATCAGACCAGTAAGTCTGATCTTTATGATTTTGAATTTTGTTCCACATTTTTCTCCCACTCTATCAGGATCTCCTATCCTGATCCCTTCTCAAATGGATGACAGTGGTAGCCAGGCACCGGGTAGTTCTGGGCTCAGGGTCAGGTAAGCTGTGGTTCACATGGTCCCCTAGTCCCTTGGACTAACTGCTTTCATATGTCTTTGATTTCCTTCACTTTTTAATTTACATGAGGAGAGACCAATTGTTGCATACCAGGTGGCCACTATCAAGCTTTTAAGACCCCAGTCACTATTCACCAGATTAGGATATAAACTAATATTTTTGTGTAGTACGTTACACCAGTTGAGCTTAATATGCCCAAGCATGGTCCTGAGCCTGTGTGTGGGCCCAGTAACTTACTCCCTCAAGGTGTTTGGCTGTGGTTACCAAGTTGTCTTTACCCCGTTAGCTCTATTATATATATGGACATTCTTATACCACAAATACATATGCCAAACTTATATATGATCATGGGTATGTTCTCTTTTGCCTAGCCACAACTGATCGTTGAATATATCTATCTATGTATCTACTCATAGATTTATGTTTGTTATTACCAATAATGCAGTATTGTGTTTACCTTTGATGTTTGTACCTCATATCCCTCTCCGTCTTCCTTTTCCTTAAGTGTTACTGTGTTGGTCACTTGCTTTTGTATATTGCCTTTCCTTTCACCCAAATCATTACTTGTCTAAGCCATAGTCTTTTCAATTGCCTCATTAATCAAAAGCTGGACAGTGAAAATGGAAGACCCAAGAACTGATACATTCAAATTATGGTGCTAACAAAGAATAATGAATATACCATGGACTTCCAGGAGAACAAAAAAAATCAGTCTTAGAAGAAATACAAACTAAATACTTCTTAGAAGCAAGGATGGCAAGACTTGGGCTCATTTACTTTAGACATGTCATCAAGAAAGAACAATCAGTAGAAAAGGACATTATGGTTGGTAAAGTAGAGGATCAGCAGAAATGAGAGAAACTCTCAATGAGATTAATTCACAAATAGCTGTAACAAGGGACTCAAACACATAATCATGAAGATGGCACAGGACCAAGCAACATTTTGCTCTGTTATATAGAAGGTTGCTATGGGTTGGAGCCAACTTGATGGCAACTAACAAGGCAGGTAGCAAGAGAGGAACATATCTGGAGACAGAAGATAACAAGCAGTTTGGGGCATGATGCAAGGAAGCTGACAGTGAACTCCAAGGGAAGATGAACACACAGCAGATGGATACAAAGATTAAGAGCTTAAGAGTCATCAGCATATAGGCAGAAGTTTCCAAAGTTGATGATACTCTGCTGCTAGGTCACTTGGCGGGAGGGAGCAGCATGCAAAGATGGGAGCTCCGGCGAGCACCAAGGTTGGACTGGACAGAAGCCCTTAGCAGAGCCCGGAAGGAAATCAAATGCAGAGAAGGAGTTCATGGACTTAATGGGAGTGAGGAGCCCTGAAGTGGGAGTGATCAGGTTATTAAAGGCAAAGATAAGGTGTAACATAAAGACTGACAAAAGTGCTTGGGTTGGGTTTTCCCACCCAGAGACAACCTAACAGGTTACCAACAGCCATGGTGCCCCCCCTGAGCATAATAGAAGTAGTCCCCTAGAAAGGAGTGCTAGAGTGTGCTTGCTCTCCAACCTCCTAAGTTAAACAATAAGGACTTCTTAATAGGCATATAAGGGAGCTCTGGTAGCATAGTGGCTAAGGCACTTGACTGCTAACTAGAAGGCTGGCGGTTCAAACCCACCAGCCACTCCTCGGAAGGAAGATGGG
>NW_006921765.1:6470366-6482125 GCF_000298275.1 Orycteropus afer afer | reverse complement strand
CCTACTTCCGTAGTGATACTGCCTCGGAAACCCAAGGAGGGGTCGCTATGAGTCGGGGCCGACTCGACGGCACATAACAACAACAACAACATATCACTAGGCTTCCCTAGATGGCAAAGTGTACAAATGACTACTAATGGTTTTTTAAGGAGCTCTGGTGGAGTAAGGCACTTGGCTGCTAACCAGAAGGCCAACGGTTCAAAACCACCAGCTGCTCTGCAAGTGGAAAATGAGGCAATCGACTTCTGTAAAGATTTACAGCCCTGGAAACCAAATGGAGGTTGCTATGAGCCAGAATCAACTCGATGACAGTGGGACTAATAGTTTTTCTAAAATTATATGACTTAATCCACAGTTTGACTCCACCCAGGTGTCTAAGAAAACAAGCCTGGTGATCTGCTTCTGAAAAGTCATGGCACTGAAAACCCTATGAAGCAGTTCTACTCCGTACACGAAGGGTCACCATGAGTCAGACTCAACTTGATGGCAACAACACAATCACTATCTCAAAATAGGTGAAGTTCATTTTAACTACATTGTTCCAACCTCTCTTGCTGTGTAATCCCAGTTTCCCAAGCCACAGCAACCCGGTGTAAAATTTCTTTTAGTTTTCAAAGATTACAAACAGCCACAGTGCCCAGCAAGACCCAATGCTCATGCAGTTAAGATCCCATAAAGGCTCAGAGAAATGTTTAATCTTTGTTTTAAACCTAAGAAAAAATAGAAAGGAAAAGGAAGAGTTTCTCCATCCCTTGGCCTTGCCACAAGCACCCCCACAGTTCTGAATGTTAGGAGCAGGTTCCTACAGGCTGCTCTCCCTTACCCAGCCCAGGAGAAGGCACCTGGCCATGCCACCTACAACCCTAGCTCACTGTGTTCTAATATGCAAGTACCAGGACAGAGGCAGCCAGCAAAAGATGCAGACTACTACCTGGTCCCCCTATGGGTGGTTCCACAGGCACCCAGGATTTCTGCGAATGCCTACTAGACCAAAAGTTGACAAACTACACCTCTTGAGCCAAATCCAGTCCACCACCTGTTTTTATATGGCCTGTGAGCTAAGAATGGTTTTTACATTTTTCAACAGTTGAAAAAAAATGAAAAGATAACTACTTAGTGACATATGAAAAGCACATAAATTTCAAATATCATAGTCCATGAAGAAAATTTCACTAGAACACAGCCTTACTGGCTCCCTTATACAACGTCTATGGCTTCTTTCATGTGATAAAAGCAGAGGTGAGTGGCTGCAACAGGGAATGAATAACCTGCAAAGTTTTATTTACTATCTGGCTCCTTTACAGGAAATCTTTGCTGACCCCTGCTACCAGGCTCCAACTCAAGGATTAGGTCTCATCCCACTTCTACTGCTAGTGTCCCATCCCAAAGTAACTCTTGGGATGAACAGCCTGGCTTAAAAAGCACAGCCTGCCTCTTTTCCTTCTACATGTCTAGAACAGCCTCTGTTCCTAGACCCCTTTGCTGCTGGGAGCCCCAATACAAGATTGGGATCTGACAAACCTGCCACACCTCTTACCACAGGCCCCTCCTCAACTACAGCCTACAGTTTCCCCTTCCTTCCCAGAGCCCTTGCTGGCTCTCACGTCCTCCATGGCTGGGATTTCCTTTGCTCTAAGCACACTGGGCAGCAGTGAGAGGTGGTTTCCTCTCCAACCATGCACAGATAAAACTAGCTACAATGAGCAAACTACATCTATTTAAATTTAAATTTAATATTTAAATTTTTAGTGTGCTTGAGTTTTTAATAGACATTCATATTTATAAATAAAATATATATTTTAAATGCAAACACTTATTTTTCAAAAAAAAAAAAAAAAAAACATACTTCTTATTGCTGACTAAATATACAAAATATTTAAGTCATTTTGGTTTACTAAAATCAAATGGCTCTCTCTGCCAGACCCCATTTAGGATCACTGTTCCAGTCCTTTGGGGGCATACAGATGCTGACACTGGCCTCAAAGAGGTATGGGATGGGGTAGCAAAGCAGACATCTGTTCCAGTCTCCAGTGTGGAGACCCTATGTCACAGGGCAGTGTAGGAATTCTCAAAAAGGCAAGTGTGACTAGCTTGGTAGCTTACATCTCAGCAACCAATACAAAGCCTACCACTGGAGAGCTAAAAGGATCATGAAGAAAGGCAGTGGCCATACTTAGGATAAAGCTGAGCAGAATTAACAGGGCACAAGACAGTTCTGAGAGGCCACCTCTGTTGTGCCAGCCTAGGGAATGAGATTCCTACCTCTTATCAACTTCCTCAAGTTTGCAAGCCACATAACTAATCCTATTTCTGCCAGCTACAGACAAACTCCTTAAGAAGAATGAATATTCCCACCTACTTTCAACCTGGTACATAGTCACTGTTTACCAAATTAAAATATACAGATCCACATCAGAGATGGAGCTCTGGTAGCATACTGCCTAAGGCATTTGACTGCTAACCAGAAGGCTGACAGTTCAAACCCGCCAGCTACTCCTCAGAAGGAAGATAGGGCAATCTACTTCCATAGTGATACCACCTTGGACACCCAAGGAGAGGTCACTATGAGTCGGATCTGACTCGACAGCAGTGAGCACCAGAGAGGAGACCAAACAGGATAAAGGAGGATACAAATCACGTGTCACTTTTCTCAATGTCCCAACTCACTCCTTCTTTTCTGTTTTCCAATCCTAACTTGTATCCCATCACTTGCTCTCCTAATACAGTCCTCCATCTCTGTGGGAACTCCTATTTGTCTGTCTCCCTGAATAAAAGTTAAGGGTGAATATTTTCTAAGTGTCACATTCTTGTACCTTTATTTTAAGAAGCATGTTGTTAGGTGCGGTTGAGTCGATTTTGACTCACAGCAACCTGTGTACAACAGAATGAAACACTTCCTGGTCCTGCACCATCCTAATTGTTGCTATGCTTGAGCTCACCGTTGCAGCCACTGTGTCAATCCATCTTGTTTAAGGTCTTTCACTTTTTCGCTGATCCTCTACTTGACCAAGCATGATATCCAAGCACTGGTCCGGCATGATAACACGACCAAAGTACAAGAGTCTTTGTCGTATGAGAGTGTTGTACAATCTCACTTCTAAGAACCATTCCAGCTGTACTAGGAATAGGAACAACACTCAAAATACACGTAGGCCTTGTTATTTGCCTTCGAGTCAGACTCAACTCATAGCGACACCTCCTTGGGTTTCCAAGGTGTTATCACTACGGAAGTAGATTGCCCAACCTTCCTTCGAGGAGTGGCTGGTGGGTTTGAACCACCAGCCTTCTAGTTAGCAGTCAAGTCCCTTAGGCACTACGCTACCAGAGTTCCTATTAGGCCTTACATAAACAAATATAGTTATCTCACTTGTGTTTAAACCCATTAAGCCCTATGACTGAAAACATGTGTTATCAATTCCCAAAACCAAATTCACTGCTGACAATTGAGTCACAGCAACCTTAAGGACTGATTCTGACTCATAGAGACCTGAAGACAGGGTAGAACTGCCCTATGGGGTTTCCAAAGCTGTAAATTTTTACAGAAGCAGATTGCCAAATCTTTCTCTCTCAGAGTGGCTGGTGGGTTCAAATCACCAACCTTTCAGTCAGCAGCAGGGCCCTTACCACCACACAAACAGTGTTCCTCGTTATCACTACAGAGAACATACAAAGCTGACCCAGGGATTCCTCCACGGGGCTGTCAGTCTTTCTTCACTTCAGCCCAAAGGAATGTAAGGTGTATTTGTTTACAGGAAACAGGATGAGAGACTAGCTAGACCAACTAAGCAGGAAGGCCAAGGTAATTTCCTCCCCTACTGTTGCTCAGCATGGCCATCTCCTTCCTGAGACCCAAGAACAGGAGACTTGTTTCCCCAAAAAAGATTAAGATAATAGCAACACCCAATTGAAATGGCAAATGTTTCATGTTATATATTCTTAAAATAAAAAAATAAAGAGGCAACACCCTCATAACCACACATTTGCACATTTACTGATGATCAAAAGCAATCCCCCAGTCTATAAAGGGCAGCTGATTGACTACATGTAGCTAAAATGCCAACCTCTGATCCAGAACTTTCAAGATGGCACCTTTCCCCAAATGTACCATTCAGGTCCTACAGACCAAATCTGACCTACAAATATGGTCTGCTTGGCTAAGTTATTTTATTATTATTTTTTTTTTAATTTGACTTAGCTGGCAATATACTGAAATATTTCACAAAAATATCTATGTTTCCTGATTCTCTGGAAACATCAGAAAATCCATACGGCAACCACCAGCTGGTGCTAACAACTGCCCTCTTTAGGTAGCACGAGCTTTCTGGTGTTTGTCCCTATCGGTATCTTATATCCTCCTGACTTCACTCATTTATGGTATCTGCCATTTAAATTTGCTTTCCTTGCTTACCCAAATTCCCCAGCTCACCGTGTACCCAAACACCCCCATCACAAGCTCTAGAACAACTAGTGTGGTAAGGCTCTCCACTAAATAGCTAGATAGAATCCCTGGATCCCATGAGGTGTTTACCCATATGTTCTCTCCAACACAGAGAACCTTCCTGATAGATCAATAGCTTTACTATTGGATGAATAGAGTTCCTGACCATGGATTCTGTCCTTTTGTTCTCCTTCTTTTCCAGTTATTGACCAAATCTTCCTAGTTCTGTATTTTTGGAGATCCTAAGGCAGGGAGACTTCTCAGACCCACAGCTTGGCTAAACTATCAGTAGGGACTTTATTCTCTATTATAAGAATTGAAGCGAGTTTCTTCAATTTATCACTCCCAGCTTCTCCAGAGTCTGGTCTCTGTGAGAAGTTAGCAGCATCACCAATGTCGACTTTGTTCTCCATTATGGAAGGCAAAGAGTTCAGGGGCCAAAATACTGAAGCTTCACTGTGCTCCCAGGTGCCCAGCCTGATCATCTTCTGTTTGATCCTTACTGGGCATCTTTAAGCCCAGGCGGCGTAGGGAACACACAAAGAAGTGAGGAACCTTGCAGACCAAGTTGAGGTCCTCCTTCCTAGACCCCAGGGCAGGCAGGATCAGCTGCCGAGCATGCAGATGAAGAGGAATGTGGCGGGCCTTTGACTGCTCCAGCCCCAACTTCTTCAGGGTGCCAACAGACAGCTTCTATACAGAGAAAAGACAGACCCTTGACAGCATTCCCAACTGCTTATCCTTGGCCAGTACTCAGGGTCAGAAGACTTCCACTGATGGGAAACTAACTAAGCCACCCCGGAAGATACAGCAATGGATATCCTTGGTTAGGGCATATCTAGGAAGGATTTAGAACCCAGGTAAGAGGTAAACTACCACACCAGAGAGGCTCTTATAGGCCAGTACTCTGGCTTTCCAGGAGAATGGGCTGCAACAAAATCAATGGATGAAAAAGATTCCACCTTAGTTCATTAGCAGTAGCATGAAAGGCTGATTTTAGCTTTTAGAAAAACTCCTCCTCCAGCCCACAGTCCCCCAGCAAATGAAGTGGTGAGGTTTTTCTAATAGATTCTGCAGTTCCAGAAGAACAGGAACTAACTGCTTCTGTATTCCTCTAAACAAACAGACAAAAAACCCAAACTTACTGCCATTGAGTCAATTTCAACTCACAGTGACCCCCTTTGGGTTTCCAAGGCAGTAATCTTTACAGAAGTAGATTGGCCAGTCTTCCTTCTGCAGAGTGGCTGGTGGGTTTGAACTGCCAACCTTCTGGTTAGCAGTCAGATGCCTTAGGCACTATGCCACCAGAGCTCCTTACTCTAAAAGCTAGATAATCAATATAGTCATCATGCATCAAGACCCACTTTAGAGTTTTAACGAAATCCATGAAGCTCTCCCCCTTATTTTGTTGTACAATGGGTCAAATCAATATTACCTGGGGGGCCAACTTATTCCAGTCTGAGTACTTGTGATCACCAAGGATTGAACAATCTAATCCAAAAGACAGGTGAACTCGAAGCTGATGTTTTACTCCTAAAACAAAGAAATAAACAACAATAGTTGTTAAAAAAAAAAAAAGAGAGAGAAAGAAAACTTACGAGGAGCCACAGAAACAATACCACTACTGAATATCTGCTTCTAATCATATTAAATTGAAGCACAGTAAAACTGGAAAAAAACCCAAATATAGTAAGGCATAAATAATAACATAATAAACTATAAGCTATGTAGCACCACCTAGCTTAAGAAATAAACACACACTGTTCAAGGCTCCTAATTACCCTTCCCCAATCACATTCTCTTTCTACCATCCTAAACTTGGTCTTTGGGAGCTCTGGCAGCGTATGCCTAAGGCACTTGACAGCTAACCAGAAGGCTGGTGGTTCAAACCTACCAGCCACTCCTCAGAAGGAAGATGGGGCAATCTACTTCCATAGTGATACTGCCTTGGAGACCCAGGGTGGAGTCGCTATGAGTCGGGTCCGACTCGACAGCACATAACAACAACAAACTTGTTCTTTATTATTGTCATGACTTTTTAAAACAATTGTATTATATAATTGTGATGGTTAATATGCCAACTTGGCTAGGATATTGTGTGGTTGTCCTCCATTTTGTGATCTGATGTAATTATCTGCCATTTTATGTGCTGTAAATACTAAACTTTATGTATTAATTAGGCAGGACTAACGTAAGGTATGTCTTGAGTCCCACCCTTCAGTCCCATCCTTATTCTGACGTGAGGGAAATTTCCTTGGGGGTGTAACCTGCACCCAATATACATTTATATATATAGATGGATAGACAGACAGATAGATAGATAGACAGACAGAAAGACAGACAGATAGATAGATAGATAGATGCTCTGGCACTGGATCCTGCCTCTGGCTTGTCAACATCTGACCTTCAGTTCTTGGGACTTGATCTAGCAGCGTGTTGTCTGACCTGCCTATTCTGCGAGCTTCTGCAGCACTGTCAGCCTCCCATCTGACCTGCTCACCAGCTTCCACATCCCTGTAGACCAAAAGCCTGTCATCTAACCTGCCAATGTGGGTCCATCAGGCTTCTGACTCCTGCAACCACATCAGTCAGGAGAAGCCTCCAGCCTGAAACCTGACTCATGGATTTGAGACTTGCCAGCCTCCACAACCACAGAAGCCATTTACCTGACATAAATACTATGAGTCATTTCCTTGAGATAAGTATCTCTTCTCTCTCTACATTTTTTTTTTCACTAATACCGCTTCTCTAGAAAACCCAGCCTAAGATGATAATGGTAAAAAGTGCTGCTTTGTACATATTAAATAAATGTCATCAAACTATTTCTATTTGTCTGCTACCTACTGTTTTTAACAGCTGTCCCTATGGGATAGCTCCCAATCTTGGATTAACATCAGAAACACTCTCAGACAAGTCAACTGCAATCCCAGCTCATCAAAAAAAGCAAAAAACAGTAGTCAGGACAAAGGGCACAGCCCAACATGAGGCCCTGGACAGAGCTCAAGAGCACTGGGCTTTTGCTATCCCACTGCAGACTGGTGGCACCCTCACCGGTAATAGGCTGGAGCTCCAAGAGGGCAGAGGAGAGAGTGCTGCTGAGCACCTGGTACTGAGTCACAGCAGTGTGTGCATTCCGGCTGGTACGTACTTTCACCATTTTCCCATTGTCCATGTGGTAGCTCGGGGACAGCGTCATCTGAAGCCAGAGACATCAGATATGATTTCAAAGGAAGAACAAAAGGCCCAACCCTCTGACAGGCAGCTCACCCACCTTATGGTGTTGCTGCTGGCCTTGTACCTCCTTCTCAACGATGGGGATATCAACTACTCCAACTGAGGGCACGGGGACATTCACGGTGATGGCCCTGCGAGTGACACAGATCCATGTGTTAGCCACAGCAATAAAAGCAGAGGTTTTTGGATTTAGCTGTTTAGAAGATTGAACTGGACTTTTTGCACTAAATGTGGTCAGTTATTAAGATTGTCAGGTCCCAAATGATTCTAAGTATAGTGCTTAGCCTGAGAGCTTGATACTATTTTTACAAACATATTCTTTTTACTACAAAAGTAATACATATTAACTGCAAAAGAACTGGGGGCGGGGGGCACAAAACACAAGTTATATTAGTAACTTGGTCTTTCACTCTAGGAGCTCTGGTGGTATAGTGCCTAAGACATTTGACTGCTAACCAGATGGCTGACAGTTCAAACGCACCAGCCACTCCTCGGAAGGAAGTATGGGCAATCTACTTTTGTAATGATACTGCCTCGGAAACCTAAGAAAGGGTGGCTATGAGTCAAATCCAACTCCACAGCAGTGCATTTTTTTTTTTTCACTCTAGCCTTTTTAAAGGGATATGAATATTTTTAAATAAAAACAGGATGATATAGCTTTGTATCCTGTTTTTTTCTTTTGTTTTAAATACTAAAATTTGGTAGATCCTACATATACACTAAATCAGTGAACACATGAATAAATGAACGAATGGACTGATAAAAACTTATGAGACCATGCCTGCTCTATGTGCCTGGTAGGAACTGAACCCAAAGAAGTTTCAGGAACTATACCACCTCTCAGTAACTTATTCTGAATCACTTTTGACTAAAGTGTCCCCGTCATTACATCATAGAAAGTAAAAGACTGCTTAATCTACCCTTAAATTTATGCCTTCTTCAGGTCAACCATGGAGAGTCTTCTTGGATACTTAGGAGCCTATTACTGAATCACTGACCAAGGGCTTAACAGCCCAACCAGATACAATGTTTTATACTCTAGATCTCTCACTTCAGATTAATGGCATCCATCGGTTTGAGCTGCTATCTAACTCATTTTGCTATACCTAAACTGACCTGTAACTCCTAGGTTAGCTTTCCTAACGACATAGTGCTAGTGCTCAAACATCTTCAATAAGTAAATATTCACTACATAGGTGATACAATGATTTAGGTAGGCACGACTGCCATGAGAAGGAACTCTGATTTTGCACTGGTTAAGGCATTTGGCTGCTAACCAAAATGTCAGTGGTTTGAAACCACCAGCTGCTAGGCAGAAGAAAGATGAAGCAGTCTGCTTCCGTAAAGATTTATAGCCGTAGAAACCCTATGGGAGTTGGTCTGAATCAGCATTGACTCAATGGCAGTGAGTCTGGTTTGGTTTTGAGTACCATGAAGATGAACAAAAAAAGTCCCTGCTCTAAAAGAATTCACAATCCAGCATTCAAATAAATAACTTTATAGTTATTATATTATTATATTTATTATTAAAAATATAAATAACTATAATAAAGATTCAAATAAATAACTATAATAAACAATTCTCTGTAAGTTATCAAACACTAATTGGTTGCCTACTATGTTCTACTTCCAACTTTTACTTTCTGCACCTGATGCCTAAGATCCTTATTAACTGTGTTCCAGCCTACTTTTTCAGCATTTTTTCCCACCATCACACACTTCAAACTGGATCCTATGCCTTGCTCATGCCACTCCACAACCTAGAATGTTTCCCCATCTCTCCTATCAAATCTTACGCATTCATCAAGATCCATTGATTTTAACTCCTCCAGGAAGCTTAATACTGATGTTGTTGTTGTTGTTGTTATGTGCCGTCGAGTCGGCCCCGACTCACAGCGACCCCTCCTTGGGTTTCCGAGGCAGTATCACTACGGAAGTAGGATTGCCCAACCTTCCTTCCGAGGAGTGGCTGGTGGGTTTGAACCAACAGCCTTCTGGTTAGCAGTCAAGTGCTTTAGCCACTATGCTACCAGAGCTCCCTTAATACTGATAATCGTTATCAATTCTGAACTTTCCTGCAAGACTTCCATAAATATAACACTTATCTTTTTGAGCCTTATATTTTAATTGCTTCTGTACATGGTAATAATTTCTATTTTTCATTTCTTGAGCTTTTACTATGATCCATCTAATACATTATCATATTTAACACTCCTATCATTCCTACTGGAGCTCTGGTGGCATAGTGCCTAAGGCATATGACTTCTAACCAGAAGGCTGGATGTTTGAACCCACCAAGCACTCCATGGAAAGAAGACTGGGCAATCTACTTCCGTAAAGACTTACTGTCTCAGAAACCCAATGGAGGTTGCTATGAGTTGCAATCAACTCGATGGCAGTTAGTTTTTGTTTTTTTTTTTCCAGTCATTCTTACTAAGGAGCTCTGGTGGCATAGCGGTAAGACATTTGGCTGCTAAGCTGAAAGTCAGCAGTACAAACCCACCAGCTGCTCCAGAGAAGATGAGGCAATCTACTTCTGTAAAGATTTACAGTCTCAGGAAACCCAATAGGGGTCACCATGAGTTGGAATCAACTTGATGGTAGAGTTTTATTTTTTTATTCAACCCTATTAAGGAGCCCTGGTGGTACAATGGTTAAAGCAATCATATGCTAACTGGATTACCAGCCTGCTCCATAAGAGAAAGATACAACAGTCTACTTCCATAAAAATTTACAGGCTTGGAGATCCTCTGGAATAGTTCTACTCTGCCCTATAAGGTTGTTGTAAGTCAAATAAACTTGATTTATGGGTTTAGTTTTGGTTTTTGGATCAACCCTACTACTATTATTTTTCATAGGAAGAAACTAAAACTCACAGAAGTTCAATAACCTGCCCAAGGTCCCACAGCTGGTAAATAATGTTGCTGAGAGGTGAACACAGATCTACTATAATTTGACACACATAACGTGCCTTTGCAACGATTTTTTGCACACCACAACACCCCCTCGAGCATTAATTTCTTATGTGTTGTGCATGTGCTTGGATGCCTGCATTGTGTATGTGGGTGCATTATATGCAAAAATATGGTAGTTGAGTTCTTAGTTACTATGCTAAACTTCGTCTACTGTCTCACATCTCTTATTACAGTGGTTCTTAAACTTGATTGTACATCAGAATCACTTATGGAGCTTTCTTAAAAAATAGATACCCAACCCCTATACCCATCAGATTTATGAATCTGAACCTCTGTGGACGAGTCTTAAGAATATAAATTTTTAATTTCCCAGATAACAAAATACCTGTCAAATCTGCAGAAGGAAAAAGATTAATATCCAAAATATAAAATGAATATCTACAAATAAAAATAGAAAATAACCCAGTAGAAAAATGGGCAAAATAATCACTGCCCAGAAAGAAATTCAAATAGCCAACAAACACGATAAACAGCCAATATCAATAGTAGATTTGTTGTTGTTAGCTGCTGTCGACTCCGCTCTGACGCACAGCAACCCTATGTACAACAGAATAAAACACAGTCCGGTCCTGTGTCAGCCTCACAATCCTTGCTATACCTGAGCCCATTATTGCAGCCATTGTCTCAATCCATCTTGTTAAGGGGTTCTCCTTTTTCGCTGACCCTCCACTTCACCAATCATGATATCTATCTCCAGGGAATGGTCCCATCTCACAACATGACCAAAGTAGGTAAGACAAAGTCTGGTCATTCTCACTTCCAAGGAGCATGCTCACTATATTTCTTCAAAGACAGATTTCTTCCTTCTTCTGACAGTCTATGGTACTTTCAGTATTCTTCACCAACACAACACCTCAAAAGGATCAACTCTTCTTTGGTCTTCCTTATTTATTGTCCAGCTTTCAGATGCTTATGAGGCGATGGCTTGGGTTAGGTGTACCTTAGTCTTCAAAGAGGTATCTTTGCTCTTCAGCACTTAAAAGAGGTCTTTTTGCAGCAGATTTGCCCAATGCAATACATCTGATTTTTTTTTTTTTTAGGATTTGGGTGAAGATTTACAGAGTAAATTCACTTTTCATACAGCAGTTCACATATACTTTGTCTCATGTCAT
>NW_006921765.1:6435813-6450412 GCF_000298275.1 Orycteropus afer afer | reverse complement strand
TTCTGTGTCTGTGTTAATTGGTTTCCCTTTTCTTTGTTGAAGAGGGTCTGTGCAATCCTTCTGCCTAGTCCGCCATCTTGCCCCGCCTCCCTACATCTGATTTCTTGACTGCTGCTTCCAGTGGTGTTGATTGTGGAACCAAGTAATACGAAATCTTCGACAGCTTCAATCTTCTCTCCATTTATCGTGATGCTGCTTATCAGTCCAGTTGTGAGGATTTTCATTTTATTTATGTTGAGGTATAAGTTAAACTGCATACTGGAGTCTTTAATCTTCAACAGTAAATGCTTCAAGTCATCTTCACTTTCAGCAAGCAAGACTGTGTCATCTGCAGATTGTTAATAACACTTTCTCCAATACTGATGCCATGTTCTTCTTCATATAGTACAGCTTCTTGGACTATTTGTTCAGCATACAGACTGAATAAGTATGGTGAAAGGATACAATCCTGATGCACTCCCTTCTTGATTTTAAGCCATGCAGTATCCCTTTGTTCTGTTTGAATGACAGGCTCTTGGTCTATGTACAAGTTCCTCATGAGTACAATTAAGTGTTCTGGAATTCCCATTCTTCTCAATGTTATCCATAATTTGTTATGATCCACAGTCGAATGCCTTTCCATAATCAATAAAACACAAGTAAACATATCTCTGGTATTCTTTGCTTCAGCCAAGATCAATCTGACATCAGCAATGATATTCCTCCTTCCACGTCCTCTTCTGAATCCAGCTTGCATTTCTGTAAGTTCCCCGTCAATATATTGCTGCAACTGTTTTTGAATTATCTTCAGCAAGATTTTACTTGCATGTGATATTAATGATATTGTTCGATAATTTCCATATTCTGTGGGATCACCTTTCTTTGGAATAGGTACAAATAAGGATCTCTTCCAGTCAGTTGGCCAGGTAGCTGTCTTCAAAATTGGCATAGATGAGTAAGTATCTCCAGCACAGCATCCATTTGTTGAGACATCTCAGTGGGTATTCTGTCAATTCCTGGAGCCTTGTTTTTCACCAATTCCTTCAGTGCAGCTTCGACTTCTTCCTTTAATACCATTGGTTCTTGATCATATGCCACCTCCTGAAATGGAGGAACAGCGACCAACTGTTTTTGGTAGAGTGACTCTGTGTATTCCTTCCATCTTCTTTTAATGTTTCCTGCATCATTCAATATTTTGCCCATAGAGTCTTTCAATATTGCAACTCAGGCTTGAATTTTTTCTTCAGTTCTTTCAGCTTGAGGAATGCCGAGCATGTTCTTCCCTTTCAGTTTTCTAACTCCATAGTCTTTGCACATTTCATTATAATAATTGACTTTGTCTTCTTAAACTGCTCTTTGAAATCTTCTGTTCAACTCTTTTATCTTGTCATTTCTTCTATTTGCTTTAGCTACTCTCCATTCAAAAGCAAGTTTCAGGTTCTCTTCTAACATCCATTTTGGTCTTTTCTTCCTTCTGTCTTGTTAATGATCTTTTGCTTTCTTCATGGGTGATGTTCTTGATGTCATCCCACAATTCATCTGGTTTTTGGTGGTGTTCAATGCATCAAATCTGTTCTATAGATGGTCTCTAAATTCAGGTGAGATATAATCAAGGTCATATTTTGGCTCTCATGGACTTAATTGTCTTCAGTTTCAACTTGAACTTGCATATGAGCAATTGATGGTCTGTTCCACAGTCAGCTCCTGGCCTTGTTTTGGCTGTAGATATTGAGCTCCTCCATCGCCTCTCTGCACACATGTAGTACACTGGGAAACAAATATCATTTTTCACTTCCCAAGATGCAAATCTTTTAAAACAAGGAACTATAATAAAAAGCCCCTATAATAATATAGACCAAAGTTTATCAGTGGTCACCAGAGACAGGAGGGAGAAGGAAAGGGTAGCCATTTTTTAGGAGTTTCTGTTTATGGTGAGGGGAAATTTGGTAATGATTTGGTGATGGTCCCACAACATGATTAATGTAATTGATACCACTAAATCTTATACCTGAAAAATGCTGAAGTGGCAAATGCTGTGTTACATATGTTCTTACAATTAAAAAAAAATGCATTTGGTCAGGCATATGGGGAAGTGGGTACTCAATACTAGTGAGCAAGTAAATTGACATAACCTCCTCGAAGAGCAATCTGGGTGGTAACTTTTAAAATTTTAAATGTTATATGTGGTACAAGAATGTCCATATAAATAGAACTAACAGGGGGTAAAGTTACGATAACTTCTTATCCACAGCCACCTACCCTGAGGTAGCAAGTTGTTGGACCTGTAGGCTCGGGACCATAGTCATGGGGGATATCAAGCTCAACTGGCACTAACATACTACACAAAAACACTGTTCTACATCCTACTTTGGTCAAGTCGATTCCAACTCATAGCAACCCCATTGGGCTTCCAAGGCTGTAAATCTTTACAAAAGTACATTGCCTCATGTTCCTTCCACAGAGTGGCTGGTAGATTTGAACCACTGACCTTCTGGTTAGCAGCCAAATGCCTTATCTGCTACGCTATCAGAGCTCCTTTTGAGTAGTGACTGGGGTCTTAAAAGCCTACAAGCAGCCAGCTAGATACAACAATTGGTCTCTCCTTGTCTGGAACAAAGAAGAATGAAGAAGATCAAAGATGCATGGACACAATTAGTCCAAGGGACTACTGGACCATCCAAATCTCACTCAGCCTACATGACCATGAGACTAGAAGAACTAGATGGTATCTGGCTACCATTGTCAACTACTTGGAAAGGGATCAGTGCAGGAGGTCCTCAATAGAGTGGGAGAAAAATGTGGAACAAAACTCAAAATCACAAAAAAGACCAGGCTTACTAGTCTGATAGAGACTGGTGAAACTCCTGAGATTATAGCTCCTAGTCATCCCTCGGGCCTGGAATTGAACTCACTCCCATGGCTTCCAGCTAAAGAACAGATAGGCATACAAAGTGGACAATTACAGTAGGCAGATACTCTTATTCGAACAAATCATGGGAGATCAGAAGGGCAGTATTTGCACAGGGAGATAGCTCAAAATAAAGGAATGCATAGGAAAGGACACAGGGAAAAGGTAACCACAAGGGAGAAGTAGGAGGAGAGCTATTACATTATGGGGATTGTAATCAGTGTCATGAAACACAATGTATATGAACTACTGTGTGGAAAATGAATTTGTTTTGTAAACTTTCACCCAAATCACAATTTAAAAAAAAAGAAAAAAAAAAATCCTATGGAGCAGTTCTATACTGTAACACATGGAGTTGTCATGAAATAAATATAATACTTTAAATGCACAAGCCCTTCAACCAAACTATCTCATTTGTAGGGATTTATCCTAAAGACACATTCTTTGTAATAGGCTCTGAAAAATGGGAATTTACCTATATATCTGGTAGCATAGTGCCTAAGGCACTTGACTGCTAATCAGAAAGCTGGCAGTTCAAACCTACCAGCCACTTCTTGGAAAGAAGGTTGGGCAATCTACTTCCATAGTGATACTGCCTCAGCAACCCAAGGAGGGGTCGCTATGAATCGGGGCCAACTCGCCGGCACATAACAACAACATCCACAAATAAAGAGCTAGATAAATAAATAATGATGTATCTACACAACTGACCACTACAGAGCCATTAAAATGTACAATACAAAATGCTTCGAGATACATTGCCCAAGTGAGAAAAGCAGGGTCCAAACAAGGGTGCAAAATATGCTGCCATACAATAATATGCTTATACACACCAAATACAATTCCAAAAGTTTACAGTGACTGCTTCTGGGAAAATAAATTGAGAGGATGGGGAGCACACGTAGATGGTATCTTTTTTATTCAAATATTTGTTTCCTATTTAAAAAACTGAGGTAGATCTGCATGTACTGACATGGAAAGATCCTCAAGGCATAGAGGCATGGGAAAAGAAAGTATAATGTACATTGGACGTGACAAATATACACAAATACACATATGGCCATACTGTACATAACAGACATGTATATAAAGGTACTGAGTAAGGACCACAATGAAAAAAAAAACTGTTAACAGTAGTTGCTACCAGAAAGGATGAAAGGGCTGGAATGGGGAAGTAGGTGGATTCTCCAGGAGTCTTTTGCTTTATGCATTTTTTTTACCATGTTGTTGTTGTTGTTGTTATTTGCCGTCGAGTCGGCCCCGACTCATAGCGACCCCTCCTTGGGTTTCCGAGGCAGTATCACTACGGGAGTAAGATTGCCAATAAAATTATAATATCAGTTGTATGATTAATTTTTGGCAATTTTTATATAAAGTTGGAATTAAGAACTATGAACTATAAGATTCTAAGCATCAAAGATATTTCATATGATTTTTATATCCCCACAGGTCCTAGCACAATGCTTCCTATTACTAGGATTTACTGGCACATGAATGAATAGATGAAAAGGATGCCTTTGTTCATGCCACCTCTATCCACCGGCCTCATACCAGTACTTCTTGGTCACCTGACGGGTTTTAAACAACTGTTGGATTTGATGTGCCACTTCCTTCTCCCAAGCCAACACCATCACACCCGTAGTTTCCTTGTCCAGCCGATGACACAGATGCAGGGGCTCTGCCTTGTGGCCATGAAGCATCTTTGCCAGGATAGGCAGTACATCATTGATGCAGAGCTGGACTCCAGGGCCACCTAAGAAGGGAAAAGCCAGAGGTTTGAGGAACCAGGAAAAGATTCCACCAAAAATTCTATTTGGGAACAAAAAGCCCTTTCCAGATTGTTAATGTTTTATAGAGCCTTGCTACTTCTAGTGTGGTCCAAGGACTAGCAGCATCAGTATACTCAGAAAGCATGCTGAAATATAGTCTGAGGTCCCCAACCCAGTCTACTAAACTGCAATCTGCATTTTAACAATATCCCCAGGTGATTGATAGGCATATTAAAGTTTGAGAAGCACTGACCTAGAGCATGTAGTTATCTTCTTATACATACTTTAAAAAAAAAAAAAAAAATCTTATATACTCATCCTAAAATCAGCAACCAAAATGGAGAGGGTCTGATATAAGCAAAGGCTTGAGAATTTGGAAGTAAACGCTAGTGAAAAATATAAGACCACAAAGCCTTCCTAAGGCATTAGATAGGAGTGGATAAAAGGATGGCTTTAGGGTTAGACATTTCTGGGTCCTACGCTGTGTATACTCCCAACTAGCCATTTGACTGTGGACAAATAACTTAATCTCTCCCACCTTCTGTTTTCTTATCTATAAAATGTAAATATTGGGATACTAACTACTTCTTGGGGTATGGGAGGGCAAGATAAAGAGAAAAATTCACACAAAGCGTTTGGCAATATCTGACTTAATTCTTTATCTTTATAAGCTCAAACTTTCCCCTAAGTCCCAAAAGGCATTCCCCTCTTCTAGTTAAAATGTACCTTTTTACTTAGAAGAACTCTTTCACAAATGTACTTTTTAAATGTCAATTTTTCTTGATTCACCTCACCAGTCTCTGACAACGATTCAACATTTATTCAAAAATATTTGAGTGTCCATTAAGTTCCATGCACTTGGATTTTATGATACATATTCCATAAATTTGTTTTTTCTTATCTATTATTTCCTCTCTCCCAATTTTGATGGTAAATAACTTGAAGACAAGGACCACCGTTGTCAACAGCAAAAGCTATACAGCTGTCGCATTCTCTATAGCATTTACTTACTTGGGGTCTACAGACACAGCATTCCATGAATCACTGTTGCGTGCCATAGCAGTACATGAAATTCAATAGTTAAAACTGATTTTGGAAAACGAGTGCTGTCTTATTTGTGTCGTTGGTAGTCTTCCATATAGAATATTGCTCTATACAGGTTCAACCAATTTTGAATTCAAGATGTGAGACAGCCCCACCGGGAATGTGGCAAAAAGCATCAGCAGGCACATGCACAGCTCCCTTTCCCAATCCTTACCATGCACAGGGACACCATAAGGCTTATTGATGACCACAAGGTCCTTGTTCTGGTGGAGAATGCCTCGGCTCAGTGCCTTAGCAAGCACGTTGGGGTGGACTCGCTGCAGCTGTTGTGTGAACCGCACTAGTTCTCGCACTCTCCGCTGAACTGGATTTGCCGGCACCTGGTGGGAGGGGGGAAGAAGCGGTAGGGAATGCCAGATAAAAGCTTTCAATGAAACGTGGGTGAAAATTCGGTAAAGAATGACTGTATTTTTGCATTAAATTTGCTTCTTCCTCGAGTAATTTGAGAACAGAGGTGTGTGTCTGTCCCTCTAAAGTGTCTATGTCGTGCTCTGACCTGCCCGGCAGGAGTCAGACTCTGCCCACAGGAAGATACCGTACCGCTAGTTTCCCCTCCGCTTTCTCCCCTTTCTCCCACCACAATCCACGACATTTTCTTGATACCTGTCAGAGGCTCCTCCTACCTCACTCGGGCTGGGAAAATCAGTGGGCATATTATGTCTTGGGAGTCGCGGTCCCTTCTGGACTCACCGGCTCCTTCTTTTGTTCCTGTTTCTGGGCTCGGAGCCTCTCAGCTAATCGCTGGGCATCCAGGGGCCTAGAGGCAGCGGCGGCAGAACAAAATAGCTTTGAGACGAGAATGAAGAAATTATCCAAACGTTGGCCCGTACCCCAGACCAAGAGACCCGGCACAACACAACTGGGCGCCACCATCTTGTCAACCAGGGAGGACCGAATCCAGACCACGTGGAGAATAGGTTGGGAGAGGGACCCGACCAGCAAGAGGGAATGGGTGGTCCCGTGAGTCACGTGACGGACGGGGCGGAGCACAGGGCGAGTCACGTGGGGCGTGTGAGCGCTAAGTGCGGCTGCGCGGGCCGGTAACTTCAGCTGGACCGGCGGTGTTTGGAGAAGATACGGTGAGTGTGTGGGGAAACCGAGCTAGAACTGGGGAATGCTGCCGCCTCAACGGTATAATGTTTTCCACGCACCCAGGATTTTTATTTTCTCCGAGCACTGCTCTGGGAAATCGTTTCTTCCTTTGGGAGACGATCTTACTCAGAAACACTTCCCCGCCCCCGTAGAAGCGATGCCTCATAAACGTTCACCCCTGAGCTTTCGCAGGCACCTACCTCGTCTCTCCTGGCAACCGCATCCCCGGTGTTCGTCTAGTCCCCTAAGGGACGCATCGTGTCCTCTCTCATCTTCTTACCCCTAGACCTTCGGAGATGCCTGGATCTCTATATCTCCTCAACGCCCCTTCTTCTAACCTCTTTGTTTCACGTTGTAATCTGTCCTCTCCTAGAGATGATGGGAGACCCTTCCGTTATCTAGGGGCCCAAACCCGTATTTCCTTTCTAGGAAGCACCTTGGGCTTCTGTCCTTCAGGAGTTCTTTTCTTGGAGTCTTCTCCGCTTACCCTCATCCTGCTCCTCCCAAAGATAAGACTCAACTACGAGACACGGACATTACATTCTCCCTTCTGCTTCCTTTATTTTTTCCTCCTCCATAGTTTATAGTCGCCCAAACCCTCTCTCTCTCATCTCCAAATTGCGAGAGACCTCCTCCGCTTTCACTAAGGGATTGCTGGAAAAATAAACATCTGGTTGAGAGGGTAGTGTCAAAATACCTTGGGCTATACCTGCCATTTGTTAAGAAAGCTGATGCCGAGTTCTGAATGGATGTCCTGAAAACTAAAGGATCTGTACTGACGACAGAAGAAACAGTTTTTTAAGGCAGCTTAGAATTGAGGAGTTAGAATAGGTAGTTGAGTTAGGTTTGGAGGTGTGGGCACCTTCAAAAGGGATTGGTAGGAGGGAGCCACTTTGGGCATGAAACCAAAGTTGAACAAGTGGAGCAAGCCTAAAGAAGACTGGATGGAAGAAGAGTTTAAACTAGATGTGATGTGGGGAATTTTTGTAGCTTCTTGAGCAGAGGGGAGACTCTTTGAAAGTGAAATTCTAAAAATGAGTGTGGTACGTGAATGCAGGTTGAAAAGGAAAGAGCTTTGGGTAGCAGGGAAATCACCTAGGATGCTGCAGTCTAGGCAGTCAGTAATTGAGGTTATGTCAGTGGCCATTGTTTCCCAACACTGAACTGTCCTTTGAGTTTGAATTGATTATTTATTGTTGGCAGCTGGTGTTGAACTGTGAGTCCTTTTCTGACTTACTCATTCTTTTATCCCCACACCTGGCACGTCGTAAACTCATAAATATTTGTTAAAAGCCTGCAGTACCTCAGGGACTGTGTTAGGTGTGTCAGAACATTATAAATTGTCTTATTTCTGTCAGTGTTTGATGTGAAGAATGGAGTAGGAGGGCAAATATATTTGTGAAGAGTGGGAAAGAAGGTTTGTGAATGTTTCTGTGAAAGGCCAGTGATCAGGATATAAATAAAAAGAATTGTAGGGGAGATTGGGAAACATCTGCTGCTCCCCCCACCCCCCTTTTTTTTCTGGAAATTAGCAGGTAAGATATGGATCTCTTCCCTAAAATAGTTACTACCTTTTACTGACATGCTCCAGACCCAGGTTCTATTTTCAACAAACAGTGGCATATCACATTTTACTTAGGTATCTGAAGCCTTCTTTCCCAAGAACTGCACTTGCTGCATCCTAATGAGAAAAAAAAAAAAAATATGTATAATTCCTGAAATTTGAACATTAGGACTTAAATCCACACCATGCTTTAATTACAAACTTGTAATTGAAGTGTAAGAATTCTTATACCCTAAAACTGTTTAGGGTATAAGACTTTTATGGTTTTGTATAGGGGCTGGAAGAACCTCTTTCTACCTTAACCTGTGCTTAGGACATTCAAGCAATGACAGCTATTCTTGGCAGGAAACAAAATGCAGAACCAACTCAGATGTCATTGCTAGTGACACAGAGCTTATGTTCTTGGATTTCAGGTTCACCCAAAGCATGCACTGTCCTGCCTAAGAATAAAAACACTGGTTATCTGTTTTTCTGGAGAAGGAACTTTAGGATTTTCTTGGCTGAAACTGCATAAAAGTATCCTAAGTTTTTGTTTGCTTATTTGTTTTGTATCACAGTACAGCTTTAGCCAATATGGGTACAGAAGTAACAAATTCTTAATGTTTTTCCTATGCATCTAGGGGAATTGCACTTAGAGTATGAAGATTATCTTCTGTTTGTTTAATCTCTGTTTTGCCTCCTTCCACTTCCTCCTTCAGTTGATCCTGTTTTAGGCAGTTAATTTTTCCAACTTCTGCAACAATCTCACATTCTTATTTTTTAAATGAGGACTTCTCTTGTTTGGAGCTTCAGTACATGGAAGAAAATTCCACTAGTAGTGTATTTACTTATTGTTACGGAGTACAGCTCTGTTGAAACACAGCCTATTTATATAAATATATCATGATATGTGCTCCCAAAATTACTGTATCAAGAAGAACTTGATAACTAGTTTCTAAGGATATTTCTTAATCTATGCAAGAAAAAAAGATTGCCTTGAAATTCCGTAAGTATAAACAAGAACTGATTATTAAAGGAACTTATGTTTAAGTATCACAAATTTAAGATTAATTAATGGCATTAGGTTAAATTCTTCCTCTATAAACAATGATTTGCTAGTTACAGATTAATCAGAGATTCCATTTCCTTGAGGAGTACTTGGGCGTTGTTTTATGAGACATTAAAAGAAGCAATTAGCAGGAACTTCCTGGATGTGCCCTGGAAAGTACCATAGTTGGAAGCCAGGAGGTCTAGGTACAGTATTAGTTCTGCTGCTCGTGACTATAAGTAATTTGGGTGTCAGTTTCTTGTCTTTAAGAAGAAGAACCTTACACCTGTGAGCTTCTAGTCTACCAACATTTTCCACACATGTTTAAGTACTTGCCTTTTGACCTTAACAAATGCAATATTATCTCTAGCACCTTATTTCAGACTTATCTCAAATACATTTACCACTGGCACAGAGAATCAAGATTTGCTTTTAAACCCAGAATTTAACCGTATGCTATCTGGGCTGACATTTGTATGTGGAGATAACTTAATTGAGTGGTGGTAGGTAAAACCTGACAATATCCTATGTGAGCATGGGAGGGGGTGCATATAGAAAAAAAATATATCAGAAAACAATGGTGTACACCCATAGCATGGGTATTAGTCCTTATTTCCGTACTAGCAGTTGAAAGGAATTCCATTGTACGTTTGACCTTCATTAAATATTTATGCAGCTTAGAATAGTGATCAAAGCAGGTCTAGCTTAAACCTGCTTCCCAAACTTTTTCATACCATGGGACACATGAAAATAGTTGTTCTCTCTTGGGGGAAAACTGGAGGTATCCCACAGAAGGTAACCTTGGAGCTCCAGCAGCACCAGAGGCTGAGGGGATGCCTTTTGCGCACCACATCTAACTAATAGGAAGGAAGGTCAGCTTTACACATCCTGGATCTTGGACCCAAAATTCTGTGTAACAACAATCAAGAAGAACTGTATCATTGGCTATTTTTATTAAATTGATCTCTAATCTGTTTCATGTTTATCCTTTTAGGTAGTTTATATTTAAAGACTGTACTTGTCCTTACAAAGTAGCCTTTCTGAAAGTATCAGTTATTGTTGTTGTTATGTGCCATCCAATCAGACTGACTCATAGCAACCCCTCCTTGGGTTTCTGAGGCAGTATCACTATGGAAGTAGATTGCCCAACCTTCCTTCCGAGGAGCGGCTGGTGGGTTTGAACCGCCAGCCTTTTGGTTAGCAGTCAAATGCCTTAGGAACTATGCTACCAGGGCTCCCAGTATCAGTTATAGTTAACCAATAAAGTGATGGGAAATGCTTTTGTAATGATATTTTGGCCTCACAGATGTGAGTAATCTTGTTATACTTATATATAAAAGATGATATCTACAGTCCAAGATCAGGAGTCCAAGGAGTATGTGGATTTCTTTATATTTTCTATTATACAAATAACACAGAAAATATAAAAAATAGAATGGGAAAAAAATCACTCATAGTTTTGTTTCCCAAGTATCATTAATATCCTGGTTCTCCCCTTAGTCTTTTTCTTTAAAAAAAAAAAAAAAAAAACTGTAGCATTTCAAACATTTATGGAAATAGAAAATACTCTAAGGAACCCTCATGTATCCATCAGCCTGCTTGTGTTAACCAACACAGGCCTTGTCTTGTTCTGTACCTCTCCCCTTACTTACCAGCTGATTTTAAATCCCAGACATATAATTTTATCTGTAAACACTTCACCGTATATCCCTGAAACATGACTTTCTTTCAACATACCTACAATACCATTGTCACACCTTTAAAAAGAATGTATTCCTTAATATCATCCAGGAGCCAGTCAGTGCACAAATGTTCCTATCTCATTTTTTTTTTTTATTTTATTTTGATTTGGGTGAAGATTTACAGAGTAAATTCACTTTTCATACAGCAGTTCACATATACTTTGTCTCATGTCATTGACCAAAATTTATAATGCAACAGCTCTCCTCCCACTTCCTCCCCATAGTTACCCCTTCCCAGTGTCCATCCCTCCATACTCTCTAGCGCCCTGAGCTGTCTCCCTGTGCATAAGCAGCCCTTCCTTCTCCCATGATTGTTCTCTCCAGGGCGTGTATCTACTTGAGGTAAATGTTTAACTCACTTGCCTGTACTTTGTTTGGCTGGAAACCACAGGTGTGGGTTCAATTCCAGACCTGAAGGGCAGCTAGGGGCCATAGTCTCAGTGGTTCCACCAGGCTCTATTGGACCAGCAAACCTGGTCCCCACCTTTTTTTTTTTTTTTTTGCCTCCAAATGATTTTGAGTTTTGTTCCACATTGTTCTCCCTCTCTATGCAGGATCTCCTACATCCCTTCCAAGTGGATGACAGTGGTAGCCGGGCACCATCTAGTTCTTCTGATCTCATAGTTGTATAGGTTGCAGATAGGATGGTGTACCAGTCGCTAGGACTAATTGTTTCCATTCATTTTGGTTTTCTTCTTTCTTCTTGATGAGGAGAGACCCATTGTTGCATCTAGATGGCCTATCTCATATTTTTTTAAGGACTGATTTTTATTTTGATCATTTTTTTTATTGTGTTAAGTATATAGGTTAAAGAACGTGTGCCATTTCTGAAGTCTTCACATGTCCAATTCATCATGTTGTTGAACCATCGAGATTAACCGTTCCCAAAATTTCCATCACCCTTAACAAAAGTTCAGTGCCCCATAAGCATTGTATCTTCTCTCATATATTTTTTTAACAGTTGATTTGTTTGGGTCAGGATCCCAAAACAGTCTACACGTCATGCATACACTTACAGTTAGAAGGACGAATGGAACATACAGTAGAAACTTGTGGACTGTAAACCTTGAGGATGAATAGAGCTCAGCAGCTGAGAGCTCATGCTTTGGAGTCAGACAAACAGGGTTTCAAATCCTGTCTTTGCCATTTGCTAGCTATGTAACCTTGTGCAAATTACTTAACTAATTCCTCTCACTTAAGTTATTTTATCCTGTAAAATGTGGTTTAATATCTATCTTAGAACTTCTGTGAGGATTAAGTGAGTTAATACATGCTAAAGGGCTCATGTAGAACCTAGCACATAGGTGTTGTTAGGTGCTGTTGAGTCAGCCCTGATTCATAGTGATCCCACACACAACAGAATGAAACACTGTCTGGTCCTGCACCATCCACCTAATTGTTGCTATATTTGAGCCCATTGTTGTAGCCGCTGTGTCAGTATATCTCCTTGAAGGTTTTCCCCTTTTGTGCTGACTCTGCTTTACCAGGCACAATGTCCTTCTCCAGGGATTGGTTCCGCCTGATAACATGTCAGAAGTACATGACACAAAGTCTGGCCATCCTTGCTTCTAAAGAGCATTCCGGCTGTACATCTTCCAAGACACATTTGTTCATTCTCCTGGAAGTCCATTCTTTGCCAAAACCATTATTCAAAGGCATCACCCTTCTTCAGTCTTCCTTATTTGTCATCTAGTTTTCACATGCATATGAAGCACTTAAAAATACCACGGCTTGGCAGGCACACTTTAGTCCTCAAAGTGACATCTTTGTTTTTTAACACTTTAAAGATGTCTTTTGCAGCAGATTTGCCCAATGTAATACATCCTTTGATTTCTTGCCTGCTGCTTTCATGGATATTGATTGTGGATCCAAGTAAAATGAAATTTTAGACAACTTCAGTCTTTTCTGCACTTACCATGATGTTGCTTATTGGTCCAGGTGTGAGGATTTTTATTTTTATGTTAAGGTGTAATCTGTACTGAAGGCTGTAGTCTTTGATCTTCACTAATAATTGCTTCAAACCTCTTTGCTTTCAGCAAGCAAGGTTGTGTCATCACAGGTTGTTAATGAGTCTTCCTCCACTCATGTCTCATTTTTCATATAGTCTAGTTCCTCAGATTATTTGCTCAGCAAACAGATTAAATTAATAAGGTGAAAGGATACACCCCAGTGCACACCTTTCCTCATCTTAAACCATGCAGTATCCCCTTGTTCTTTTTGAATGATTACCTCTTGGTCTGTGTACAGGTTCCACATGAGCACAATTAAATGTTCTGGAGTTCCCTTTCTTCTCAGTGTTATCTATTATTTATTATGATCCACACAGTCAAATACCTTTGCATAGTAAATAAAACGTGAGTAAACATCTTTCTGGTATTTTCTGCTTTCAGCCAAGATTCGTCTGACATCAGCAATGATATCCCTCGTACTATGTCCTCTTCTGAATCCTGCTTAGATTTCCATAGGTAATGGTCAGTAAATAGTAGCTATTCCCAAAACATAGGAGAGCTCTAAGCCTGTGCTATGAATTTTAGTCTAATTCTGCCACTCAGGTGATTGACTTAAAGATTTTGAACCTTAAATTGCTCATCTAAGTAAGAGGTGGAGTGAACATCTAGATGAAGTCTAAAATTCCTTACAGATCTCTCAAATTCCAGGGCTTTTTGGAAAGGAGATAGCTTGGCGTTTAGAAAGAGCATGAGCATTAGAACACTTGACTGGAGATTGCATCAAGCTTTGTCATTTATAAGTGTTAAGTCTCCCAAATCCACAGTTTCTTCGTATGTAAAATATAATTAATAATACCTACCTAATGAGATTGTTGTGATGAATAATAAGATAAATATAAATGATGGCTAAAATGTAGGCCCGGTGTGGTAGAAATGGTGAAATGCTTGGCTACTAACCAAAGACTGGCAGTTTGAACCCACCCAGAGATGCCTCCAAAGAAAGGCCTGCCACACACAAAAAAAATGAAACAGGATTCATGCCTCACACCACATACAAAAACAAATTCAAAATGGATTAAGGTCCTAAAGGAGAAAACTAAACCCAGAAAATTCTTAGAAGAAAATGCAAGGTCAAGGCTATTGTGCCTAGCTTTTAACAAAGGATTATCTAATACAATTACAAAGCACAAATAACAAAAATACATAAGACCTCATAAAAATTAAATCCTTTTGTTCATCCAAAGATTTTACCAAAAAAATTAAAAGACAAAAGCTACTGATTGAATTTCTTCAGAAACCATATATTGATAAGAATCTTATAATGAGAAATGCTCACGATCATTAGCTATTAGAGAGATGCAAATCAAAACAACGAGATACCATCTTGCTCCAGCACTAGTAGCAAAGTTCAACAAGACAGAAAATAACAAATGCTGGCGAGGTTGTGGAGAGATTGGGACTCTCA
>NW_006921765.1:6433523-6434974 GCF_000298275.1 Orycteropus afer afer | reverse complement strand
CTCTGTAAATCTTCACCCAAATCCTAATAAAAAAAAAAAAAAAGAATCTTATAATGAAAAATATGTAAAAGTTCAGTAAGGCAAAAACTCAATCATAAAATGAGCAAAGAACTTGAATGGACATTTCACCAATGAAAACATTCAAAAGGCTACCAAACATATGAAAAGATGCTTATTACCCATCAAAGAGATACAAAGCAAAACCGCAATGAAGTATGCCACTCCCACTAGGATCAAACCAAACCAAACCCGCTGCCATCTAGTCAATTAGAACTCATAGTGACCCTATAGGACAGACTAGAACAGCCCCATAGGGTTTCTAAGGCAGTAAATCCTTACAGAAGCAGACCACCTCATCTTTCTCCTGCAGAGCAGCTAGTGGGTTTGAACTGCCAACCTTTTTGTTAGCAGACCAATACTTTAAAAGCACCACCAGAGCTCCATTCCCACTAGGATAGCTAATATGGGGGAATAAAAAGGTTGGTGAGGATGTGGAGAAATTGGAACCTTATCCACTGCTAGTGGAAATGCAAAATGGTATAGCCTGTGCAAAACAATAAGAATCTCCAAAAAACTGAAAACAAAATTATTATACAACCCAGAAATTCCATTCTTAGGTACGTACTCAAGAGACTTGAAAGCAGAGACTTGTACACCATTATTCATTGCAGCAATAGTCACAGCATCCAGAGGGTAAAAACAGCCTTAAAGTGCCCATCAACGGATGAATGGATAAACAAAATGTGGTACATATATACAGTGGAATTCTACTCAACCAGTAGGAGAAATGAAGTCTTGATACATGCTACAATATGCATGAAGCTTGAAGACGTTGTTGTTGTTGTTATGTGCCATGGAGTTGGACTCGACTCATAGCGACCCACCTCTCATTGGGTTTCCGAGACAGTATCACTATGGAAGTAGATTGCCCAACCTTCCTTCTGAGGAATGGCTGGTGGTTTTGAACCGCCAGCCCTTGATTAGCAGTCAAGTGCCTTTGGCACTACGCTACCAATCACAAATGGTCAGATATCATAGGATCTCACTTACATAAAAATTCAAGAACAGGCACATGTATGGAGACCAAAACTTAATAGTGGTTAACAAGAGCCAGAGGACAGGAGAAAGGGGAATTATTGCTTATGGAGTATTGAGTTTCAGTTTCCGTTAGTGGAAAATTGTGTTGATTAAGAGTAGCATTGCACAGTTGATTAATGTAATTGGTGGCGATAAGTTGTACAAAAAAGCTGAATTGACAAAAGTTGTAACAGATCCATTAAGAATTGAAACTCAACAGAATGGGAGTTTGCACAAGATGGAGGACTAGGCAGAAGGACTGCACAGACCCTCTTCAACACAGACACAGAAGATAATCTTGGACCCCTGAGCCTTGAAGGGAAGGATACAGAAGTGGACTAAACCCCAACTAGCAGAAGAATTTGCATGAAAAT
>NW_006921765.1:6403130-6430123 GCF_000298275.1 Orycteropus afer afer | reverse complement strand
GCATTGTAAACTGTGGTCAATGACATGAGACAAAGTATATGTGAACTGCTGTATGGAAAGTGAATTTGCTCTGTAAATCTTCACCCAAATCACAATAAATAAAATAAAATTAAATGTCTCAACATAAAAAAAAAAGAAAGAAAGAATTACAGCCTTGGAAACTCTATGGGGCAGTACTCCCTTGTCCTATAGGGTTTCAGTGGGTCAAATATCGACTCAGCAGTTGGGTTGGGTTTGATGGTGCTAGAAGGCTGGTTCCAACAGTGTATATAAGCATGACTGAAAGGTCTTTCATTCCTAAATGTACCAGACAAAAGATAAAGTTATTAAAAGGTATAGGGAAAAACATGTTAAAGTGTTACTATTTTTTCTTTTTTTTTTTTTATGAAAGCAATTCACGTATATGGTTTAAAAAGTCTAATAGTGCTAAAAACACTTATAATGAGAAAGAACAGCTCCCTCCGCCCTCATCACTTCATTGTTCTTTAAAGACAACTCCTTAATTTTTATCCTCTTTCCTCTTCATTATCTTCATATTTCTAAATTATTTGATATGTTGTTATTTCTTTTTTTATTTTTGTCCTTTTTCTAGTTTGGGGCTGGATAGATTAGAGTTTAGTTCTTCTACCCCTACCCCTTCCCTACCTTTCCATACTTGCCATCCTCTAACAAGAGATTCATTGTAATTTTTAGTTAAAACAGGCAGCTTTTATGTACTTGTAACTCTGCCAAATACCACTGTTGAGCCAGAAAAACTGGCACAGCCACGCTCCTCATGTTTTGGTTGGCCCTTGTTTTTTTTATTTTTTTCGTGTTCTTGCTATTACTTTTCTTTGGCTGATGTACTTATCTTCTTGAAGCACATACTCCAGTAATCTCCTAAAAAGTCTCAGAATGACTTTGTTTTTCCCACGCAGTTGTTTGATGGTTTGGTATGTTATAGGATTCTAGGTTGGAAATAATTTTCCCTCAGAATTTTGAAGGCATTTCTATATTATCTTCTAGTATCTGGAATTGTTCTAAAGGCATAGTGATTGAAATATGTTCTGTGTGACTTTTTTTGTGTTTTGGTTTGGTTTGGTTTTTTTCCTTCTCTTTCCTACTGGAAGTTATATGGATACTCTCGAAATTTATGGTGTTCTTAGATGTCATAATGATATACCACGTGTGGATCTTTCTTCATCCATTGTGCAGGGTACTTGGTAGGGCCTTTAATTCTGGAAATTCATGCCCTTCTCTTCTGGGACATTTTTCTTATTTCTATAATTTTTCTCCCCATCCTTTTTTTTTTTAAATTCCTTTTCCTAATATCCATTCTTGATATATGGGAATGGTAGCCTCCAAGTTGGACTATTTAGTTTTTTTAGTTTTCTTCTGCTCTCTGCATTGGCTTCACTTCCTCTAGGTTATTCAGGACCTTTGCACTTAGACGTCTTTCTTTGAAGAATGGAAATTCTGAACACTTAATTGTGCTAATGTTGAACCTGTACATAGATCAAGAACAAGGGGCTACTTCTTGGTTTAAAATCGGGAAAGGTGTGTATTGGGATTGTATCCTTTCACCATACTTATTCATTCTGTTTGCTGAGCGAATAATCTGAGGAGCTGGACTACACTGAAGAAGAACATAATTAAGAACATGCAATATGCATATGATACGACCTTCAAACCCAAAAACCAAACTCATTCCCATCGAGGTGGATTCAACTCATAGCGACCCTACCTTGGGTTTCTGAGGTAAAATCACTATGGAAGTAGATTGCCCAGTCTTCCTCCCGAGGAGTAGCTGGTGGGTTTGAACCGCCAGCCTCCTGGTTAGCAGTCAAGTGCCTTAGGCACTATGCCACCAGAGCTCACTGATACGACCTTCATTTGCTGAAAATAAAGAAAACTTGAATCACTTATTGATGAAGATCAAACACCGCAGCCTTCAGTATGGATTACAGCGTAACATAAAAAAACCAAAAATATTCACAACTGGACCGATAAGCAACATCATGATGAACACAGAGAAGATTGAAATTATCAAGGATTTTATTTTACTTGGGACAACAGTCAATATCTCTGGAAGGAGCAGTGAAGAAATCAAAGGACATATTGCATTGGGCAAATCTGGTATAAAAGACCTCTTTTAGTTGAACATGTACCTGAGGTAGATACACTCCTTGGAGAGAACAATAATGGGAGAAAGAAGGGTTGTTTATGCACAGGGAGACAGTTCAGGGGTCAGGAGTGCATGAGGGATGGACACGGGGAAGAGGTAACTAGTGGGAGGAAGTGGGAGGGGAGCTGTTGCATTGTGGTAAATTGTAGTCAATGTCATGAGACAGCATGTATGTGAACTGCTGTATGGAAAGTGAACTTGCTCTGTAAACTTTCACCCAAATCACAATTTAAAAAAAAAAAAACCTCTTTAAAAAGCAAGATGTCACTTTGAAACCATGGTGTGCCTGACCCAGGCCATAGTGTTTTCAGTTCATATGCATGTAAAAGCTGGATAATGAATAAGGAAGACTAAAGAAGAATTGATGCCTTTGAATTATAGTGTTGGCAAAGAATGGACTGCCAGGAAAATGAACAGATTTGTCTCGGAGGAAGTACAGCTGGAATGCTCCTTGGAAGTTAGGATGGCAAAACTTTGTCTCACATATATTTTGGACATATTACCAGACAGGACCAATCCTTAAAGAAGGACTTCGTACTTGGTGAAGGAGAGGGTCAGCAAAAAAGAAGAAAAATCTCAAGGAAATGGCTGCAACAATGGGCTCAAACATAGCAACAAATGTGAATATGGCACATGACCTGGCAGTATTTCACTCTGTTGTACTTAGGGTGGCTATGAGTCAGAACAGACTTGATAGCACCTAACAACAACAGCAGTAGAGTGTATCTTCTCTCAGACATGCAATGACTTGTTCCTTACGTCCTCAAGAGTTTACTTAAATGTTACCTTAGTGAGACAATCAGTCTTTACAGACGTGCAAACAACCATCCTGTTTCCCTGCTTTATTTTTCTCCAGGAGCGTTTATCACCATCTGGCATACCAAATATTTTGTTTGCTTGTCTCTCCCACCACTAAAATATAAATTCTGTGAAGACAGGGATTTTTGTCCACTTTGTTCACCTCCATACATCCAATATTTAGTATAATGCCTGGCTCATATTAATTAGATAACATATACTAATTTCTTGAAGGAAAGCATAAGTTCTTTTTTATTAGGATTTCTTCGAATATCTAAGGATCTCTGGCTGGTTTTTTTTAAAAAAATAAAGTACTATGAATGATTTTGTTGAGTGGTGGGCGTTAAAGGAGCTCTGTTGGTGTAGTGCCAAAGGCATTTGACTGCTAACCAGAAGGCTGACTGATGGTTCAAACCCACCAGCCACTGTGAAGAAGGAAGATGGGACAGTCTACTTCTGTAAAGATTTACCACCTCGGAAAACCCAATGGGGTCACTGTGAGTCAGAATTGACTTGATGGTGGTGGTTTTTGGTTTGGTGGGCATAACTGTAATTTTTATGCATCTTAATTTCCTAGTTCTGCTATAACAGAAATACCACAAGGAGGTGGTTTTAATATACAGAAATTTATTTTCTCGCAGTTTAGGAGGCTAGAGGAAGGCACTCTGCTTGTCCTGGGGGAAAATCCTTGCCTCAGTTTCTCTAGCCCTGCCATTCCTTGGTTCCTTGGTGATCTCCATGTGGCATATACCTTGCTCCCATTTGCGCTTGCTTGTCTCTGTGTCTAATCTGCTCTTTCTATGTCTCACAGTGATTAGGTTTAAGACATACCCTTCACTGATAGGGCTTTCTTTAACATACATAACAAAGAAACAAAACCTATTCCAAATGAGATTACATCTTCAGGTATACGGATTGTGATTCTAACATATATTTTGAGGGAAAACAATTCAGTCCATAACATTCCACCCTCAGCCCTCTAAAATTTATGTTTTTCCCATGTGCAAAGTATATGGACCATATTATATCATCGTGAACATCTTAGGTCAACTCTGAAGTCCAAAATCTCATCTTCTGTATCGCCTGAATCATCTTACCCAATATGGTTAAGGCTCTGGGCAAATCCCATTCCTGGGGGAAAATTCCTCTCCATCAGTGAAACCTAAAATATAGGTTATCTGCTTATACGGTACATTGGGTACATTGGTGGAATAGGCACCAGGTAGACTTTCCATTCCAAATGGGAGAAATCATGGGTACCAAGCAAGTCCACAACCCATCAGAGCAAATTTCATTAGTTTTCAAGGCTTGAAAATTATCCTCTGTACTTTTGGACCATCTGGGCAACGGCCCTGCCCCCTAGACTCTGGGTGTGAGTAATGCTTTCCAGATTCCAGGTGTAGGCTCCTCGGCCCTGGTGTCATCCAGGTTTATTGAGATAGCAATCCTCCTCCCTCAGCTTGATGTCCCCATTGTCCTAGTCTACCTTGAAGGAATGAATGAGCTCTTTTATGTTAGGATTTCTTCAAATATCTAATGATTCCACCCCCTTGACCCTGGGTAGCTCTGTTCTCTTGGCCCTTGGCTGTGGCAGCCCCATCCTCTCAATTTTGGGCAGTGACACCATTCTCTTGGCGCACACGAATGGCAGCCCCACCTTCCAGAACCAAGGTGTTGGAGACTGAACTCTGAAAACTTAGAAGGCTGTGGCTTCACCCATGAAGCCAAAGTAGCCCTGCTTGCCATGCACCTTCCAGCAGCAGACTCCTGGAATGGTCCTTTTCTTGAAAGTTAGCAGATGTTCGCAACCAAGTAATTTCCTGTCTGTATAGTTTCAAGAGGCAGACAGCTTCTCTTGATTCTGTCCTTTCTCTGTCCCTTTCAGTCTAAGCTGAAGGGATTTCTGCTGAGCTGGTTGAATAGAACCATCAGTCACAGGCCTAACTTCTCTAGCAAAAGATTGTGTAGCCATGCCCTTGGTGAAAATTTCAAGACACATTTTTAGTTCGTACAACAGAATTTTCCAGATCTTTACCTTCTGGCTTTATTTTGTACAGTTCATTTTTAAGTCTTTTTTTCTACCTACATTTTACTATAAGTGGCAAGATGAAACCATGTTGCATCTTCTAGATTTGCTTCGAAATATCAGTTAAATGTCCAATTAAATTTCACTTTGAAATTGTCAAACATAATGCACACAGTTTCTTTGCCCCTGCATATAAAGCATTGCCCTTCCTTTGTTGTCCTTCACATGTTCATTATTTTCTTTTAAAGCCTCACCAGAAGCATATTTAATGTCCACATTTCTAGCAACATTCTATTCAAGGCAATAGAAACTTTCCCCACAGCTCTGAATACCTTCTGAGCCTTCATCAGAATCAACTTTAATGTCCATAAACCTTCAAGGCCATTTAGGACCTTACTATGAAGCACATCAAAATTCCTCCATCCTCCACCCATTACCCAGTTCCCACATTTTAGGTATTTGTGAGAGCCACACCTTCACTTCTTAGTACCACATTCTTAGTTTGCTAGTGCTGCAGTAACAAATAACAAATTTAATTAAAAAATTTATTTATTTATTTAATGCATTTTATTGAAACATAATTTATGTACAGTGAGATACACAAAACTAAAGTGACATGGGTCAATGCTTTATTTTTTTTTTTTTTCCAGCGTTCTCTCCCTTCCCCTCCCACCCCTGGCAACCAACAAAAAGTTTTCCTGCATATATAAACCTTTCCTTGACCCTCCACAACAACGAACTAATACTTTATTTGTCCTTCTGTGACTGACTTATTTCACTCAGTATGTCTCCAAGTTCATTCATATTATGTGGTGTTTTGCAGGCTCTACATTATTCTTTAGTGCTGCATAGTACTCCATTATGTGTATGTACCGTAGTTTGGGCATCCACTCTTCTGCTGATAGGCACGTAGGTTGTTTCCATCTTTTTGCTATTGTAAATAGTGCTACAGTGAACATGAGTGTGCATGTATTTGTTCCTGTCCTGGCTCGCACCTCTCTAGGATATATCTACCTAGTAATGGGATTGCTGGACCAAATCGTATCTCCAATTCCAGCTTTCTAAGGAATCGCTATATTGCTTTCCACAGTGTTTGTATCACGTCACAATCCTACCAGCAGTGTATGAAAGTCCCAGTCTCTCCACATCCCTGCCAGCATTTGTTATTTTCTATCTCATTGAACCTTGCCATCAGTGCTGGGGTGAGACGGTATCTCATTGTTGTTTTGATTTGCATATCTCTGATGGCCAATGATTGTACGCATCTCTTCATGTATTAGCTGACCACCTGAATATCCTACTTGGTGAAGTGTCTGTTCATGTCTTCTGCCCATTTTTCAATTGGATTGTTAATTCCTTTGGTATTGAGGCATTGGAGTTTTCTATAAATCTTAGACATAAATCCCTTGCCAGATATGTAATTAGCAGCAAATATGAATTTGTTGCTGTCATTTTTGTTTATGTGCTTTTTCATGGTGTCAGTTTCTTTGTTCCATATAATTTTCTATGCTGAGCTTGTTTTGTTTATGAATCATTTATCACTTCGTTTGTTGCTATTGTTTTAGTATTTGCTAAATATTTGTGGTGGTCCTCTTTTTTATTTTGATATAAAGGTTTATCATTTTTCTTTGAGGTTACCCTGTGATTTATAGTTTTCTTCCCAAGTTTAGAACAGTCTGTTTTATCTTGTGGTTGTCGCTTTATCTTGGTTCTTTGTGTGGACTGTGATGCTCTGTTGCCTCCGAGGCCTTGTGACATTTTTGTGTTTATATTGGTGATTGTATGTTGGAGTAGGGGAGCTCTGGTAGCATAGTGCCCAAGGCACTTGACTGCTAACCAGAAGGCTGGCAGTTCAAATCCACCAGCTACTACTTAGAAGAAAGGTTGGGCAATCTACTTCTATAGTGATACCGCCTCGGAAACCCAAGGAGGGGTTGCTATGAGTCGGGGCCGACTTGACAGCACATAACAACAACAACATGTTGGAGTGAGTTGCCCGCGATTTTTGTTTTCTTTATTTTGTTTGTATGTTATCTACATAAGCAGGGTACTGTGCTGTGCTCCTCTATTCACTAGTTGATAGCACTTATATCTTCTGCCCATGTTTCACCACCTATCTCCTTTCCTGTTGTCAGCCTCTTGTATGTCCCTGCCAACCTTGGCAAACAGAGCCTATTCTTAGGTCCCTGGAATCTGAATGAAAATGCTATCACTTTAAAATCCAAAATGGCTGCTGCTTATAAACATTCAAAATGGCTGCACCCTCGGTCACTTTAAATATCCAAAATGACTACCATGTGTAAGCAATCAAAATGGCTGTGCCCTCCGGACAGTGGAAAGTCAACAGCTTAGGTTGTTTCTCTCCTTGTTGTTTCCCTTCCTAGTCATAGACTACCAACGCAGTCGTCCCTGCAGCCCTTGGTGACCAGAGCTGATCTTTGGGTCAATTCTCAGGTCCCATCACCACTTGGAAATATTCAGGCTGTTTGTCCCATCAAAGTAGCTGACAGTCTGCAGCACCAGCCATCTCTGTACTCAGTTTTTGTTCAAGTTTTTCCACTAGTTGGTGCCTAATCCACTTCTGTATAGTTCCTTTCAAAGGTCAGGTTTCCAGGATTATCTTCTATACCTCTGTCAATTGGTTTTACTTTTCTTTGTTGAAGTGGGTCTGTGTTGCTTGTCTGCCTATTCCTCCATCTTACCGGAAGTCCCCCAAATTTGCTTTCTTAGTTTAGGAGGCTAGACATCCAAATTCAGAGCACTGGCTGTAGCGAAAGGCTTTGTTTCCATTCTGGGAGAAAATTCTTGTCTCAGCTCTGTAACTGCATTTCTTGGCAATCTCCAGGTAGTGTCTGTTTTTCTCCCATTTATGCTTACCTCTCTGTCTAATTTGCTCTTTTTGTAGCTCAGAAGTTACTAGGCTTAAGGCACACCCTACATTGATATACCCTTTGCCTTCGGGTCGATGGCAACTCCTAGTGACCCACATTGGGATTCCAAGGCTGTAAATCTTTACAGAAGTAGATTGCCTCATATTCCTTCCACAGAGAATCTAGTGGGTTCAGACCACTGACATTTTGCTTAGCAGCCAAATGCCTTAACCAGTCCACTACCAGAGCGCCTTTACATTGATAGGGCATCATTCAAATAAAGAAAACCTTATTCCAAATGGGATTACATCCACTGATAAAGAAGTTAGGATTCCAAAGCATATTTTGGAGGAACATAATTCAATCTATAACAGTATGTGTATTTTGTGGTTGTGTTTGCTAGTATTTCTTCAGCTGACAGTGCTTTGGTTGCTGGGGCAAGGATACCTTCTGTTATGTACTTTTTGACATAATTACTGTTTTCAGTTCTTTACCCCTGCCTGATGTTCTTGACTCTGGAGCCATTCTTGATCATTTTTCTGTAAACCTCTGAGATTGTAGTTAAGAGAGTAGAATGGAGGAAATAGATTAGATAGTTCCCTAGCTTAGCAGGGGGCAAGGAGAGAATTTATGTGTTAGTTACATAGGCTTTATGCCAATCCACATTTTTAGCTCTGCATCTAACTCCTGCTTTCCGTCTGTAAAAATTTATTGACCAGTCCCTCATCTGCTGAAGTTTTCTTTATTCCTTGATTTTAGACTTTTTATTTTCTCTATTGTCATTTTAATAGGGTACTTAGAGAGTGAGAGGTAAACTTACAGGCAGAAGTCATCAAGTATGGAAAGTCACACAATTATATCTATACATCAAACAGTGGGCAACATAAATTACTCATATTGTTGTTAGTTGTTGTCGAGTTGGCTCCAACTCATGGCAACTCCATGTACCACAGAACAAAACATTGCCTGCTCCTGTACCATTTTTGTGATGGTGTGTTTGAGTTAGTTGTTTCAACTACTGTGTAGTTTTGAGTGCCTTTCAACCTAGGGGATTCGTTTTCCAGCACTATGTCAGACAGTATATTCTGTTGTGATCCATAGTTTTCATTTTTAGTCTGGGAGCTCCACTGAAACCTGCCCACTGTGGGTGACCCTGTTATTGTTAGGTGCCGTCGAGTCATCTCCAACTTATAGTGACCTTATGTACAACAGAACAAAACACTGCCTGGTCCTGTGCCAGCCTTACAATACTTGCTATACCTGAACCCATCATTGCAGCCACTGTGTTAGTCCTTCTCATTGAGGGCCTTCCCCTTTTTCACTGACTCTCTACTTTACCAAGCATGATATCTTTTCCAGGGAATAGTCCCTTCTGACAACATGACCAAAGTAGGTGAGACGAAGCCTGGCCATTTTGGCTTCCAAGGAGCATTACGGCTGCACTTCTTCCAGGACAGTTTGTTAGTTCTTCTGGTAGTCCATGGTACTTTCAGTATTCTTCACCAGTACCACAACTCAGAAGCATCAACTCTTCTTCGGTCTTCCTTATTCATTGTCCAGCTTTCACAGACATATGAGGCTTGGGTTATGCGCACCTTAGTCTTCACAGAGACATCTTTGCTCTTCGGCACTTTAAAGAGGTCTCTTGCAGCTGATTTGCCCAGTGCAGGACATTCACTTATTTATTGACTGCTGCTTCCATTGGTGTTGATTGTGGAACCAAGTAATAAGAAATCTTTGACAACTTCAATCTTTTCTCCATTTATCATGATGCTGCTTATTGGTCCAGTTGTGAGGATTTTCGTTTTCTTTATATTGTGATGTTATCCATACTGCAGACTGTAGTCTTTAATCTTCATCAGTAAATGTCATCCTCACTTTCAGCAAGCAAAGTTGTGTTGTCTGCATATAGCAGGTTGTTAGTTTTCATTCTTCGTCTGGGAGCTCCACTGAAACCTGCCCACTGTGGATGACCCTGTTGGTATTTGAAATACCAGTGACATAGCGTCCAGCATCATAGCAATACACAAGTCACCACAATATAACAAACTGACTGAGGTGATGATGGAAATTACTTATAACCAGAAGCTTATTCTGTAGCTTCTTGCTTATATTCAAGTACCTTTATCCATTTAAGGGTCAGCCTTACCTAAGAGATACTCTGTTTTTAACACTGATGAAGGAGCAGTCTTGAGATCTATTGCCAGGACTAGTATCAAGGCTAAAATAATGGCAAGCCCCTGTGTGTGATTAGGCTTAGTACTTCACCACTGTTTTATAGATTCCATAGGAGTCATGTACGTGGGAATGGGAGGGCTAAGCCATCAGTGGTGGCTGAGTGGTTAAAGCATTCAGCTACTAACCCACCAGCCACTCCCTGGGAGAAAGATGAGGCAGAAGATTTATAGCTTTGGAAACCCTATGGGGTGGTTCTACTCTGTCCCATAGGTTGCTATGGGTCAGAATTGACTTGATGGCAGTGGGTTTGCTTTTTTGGTTTTGACTCAACTTTCTCACTGCACTCAGGTACTAGAAGTATACTGGTTCTTTATTCTACTGTAGAAACATGTGCTGCTGCTCTTTTGATGAATCCATAAGCTGTTTGAGTATTTTAAGAAGTTAATTTTATTAAGACACCTAAAGGTTGGCGATTCAGACCCACTCAGTGGCTCCATGGGAGAAAAGAACTGACATCTCTGCTCCTGTAAAGATTGTTGTTGTTCTTGTTGTTATGTGCCATCGAGTCGGACCCGACTAGCAACCCCTCCTTGGGTTTCTGAAGCAATATCACTACAGAAGTAGATTGCCCAACCTTCCTTCAGAGGAGTGGCTGGTGGCTTTGAACCACCAGCCTTCTGGTTAGTAGTCAAATGCCTTAGGCACTACACTACCAGAGCAAAGATTACAGCCTAGAAAACTCTGGGGCAGTTACACTTTGTCACATGGAGCTAATATGAGTTGGAATTGACTAGATGGCTTACAACAACAAAAACAAGATCAATGAAGGAAGAAAAGTTTAAAAGAAAACAAAATTAGGGCCTTCAATGTAAGAAATATTTGTAGTACAAAAGCAGGGGCAAACGCATATTAATAAAGTTTATTTGTTGTTGTTGTTATTTGCCCTTCACAGGGACCCCTCCTTGGGTTTCCGAGGCAGTATCACTACGGAAGTAGGATTGCCCAACCTTCCTTCCCAACCTTCCTTCCGAGGAGTGGCTGGTGGGTTTGAACTGCCAGCCTTCTGGTTAGCAATCAAGTGCCTTAGGCACTACGCTACCAGAGCTCCTAAAGTTTATTTAATTAATAATAATACAAACCAGGATGCTCAGACTTTTAACCCCAGGAAACTAGGATCTGTGCCACTTCTGAGAGTGTGGTGCTCCTCAGTTCTTTAAAACTGCTCTCCAAATAAGCAGTATGTCAACAGTGGCTGTTTCCAGGTGGTTTTCGCTTGCTTTTTCTATTTAACTTTGTTTTACGTATTTCCTGCAATATGTAAAGGCAGTCTGTTATTTGTATAGTCAGAGAGGAAGAGGTATTTCCTAAGGAGTTCTGGTAGCATAATGCCTAAGGCACTTGACTGCTAACCAGAAGGCTGGTGGTTCAAATCCACCAGCCACTCCTCGGAAGGAAGGTTGGGCAATCCTACTTCCGTAGTGATACTGCCTCAGAAACCCAAGGAGGGGTCGCTATGAGTCGGGGCCGACTCGATGGCAAATAACAACAACAACAACAATTTTTGTGAGCCCAGTGGCACAGCTACTCCTTCCTCTGCTCAGACCATCTTAGACTGACCTCCTTTCCTCTATAAAAATGTGTTTTTAGGTCTTTTCTACCCTGTTTTTCTCTCACCTATTTTTCTTCTTCAATTATTTTCACTGGCTACTTTTACCTGCTACCTGCTCAGTGAAGCAATGCATTAGAGCATTTCTTCCCAGATATTCTAGTCTTTCTAGTTGTTCTTAAGGCCTCCGTGGCAGTTACCAGTTTTTTTTTTGTTTTGTTTTGTTTTTTGTTTTTTGTTTTTTGAGGCAGGGGAGGGCAGCTTTTGGATTTTTGTTTCAGATTTAAACGTTTTCATCTCTCGGCTAATTTACATATCAAAGAGTTGTGTTTTTGTGGGGGTTTTTTTAAAGTTAATTTTTGTTAGAAAAAGAGAATATCCTGAGTGTAGTACATTAGCTAGTTTAAGGTTATGAATTTAGCCACTTTCCTAGATTCCTTTCATTTCATCATTCTCTTGTTCCTAAGGGATTATTGAAACTGACCCAGGGTCCTTTAAGTACATCCTTAAAATCATGTTAGTTTTTTCAAAATCAGTAAATACTTATGTTGTTGTTATTATGTGCTGGTGAGTCGGACCCGACTCATAGCAACCCCTCCTTGGGTTTCCGAGGTGGTATCACTACGGAAGTAGATTGCCCAACCTTCTTTCCGAGGAGTGGCTAGTGGGTTTGAACTGCCAGCCTTCTGGTTAGCAGTCAAGTGCCTTAGGCACTATGCTACCATGTTGTTGTTGTTATGTGCTTTGGAGTCAGACCTAACCCATAGCAACCCCTCCTTGGGTTTCCAAGGCAGTCTCACTACAGAAGTAGATTGCACGACCTTCCTTCCGAGGATTGGCTGGTGGGTTTGAACCACCAGCCTTCTGGTTAGCAGTCAAGTGCCTTAGGCACTACGGCACCACAGCTCCTATGCTACCAGAGCTCCTGTAAATGCTTAAATTGATGCTTAAAACAGAAAGAAGGATATAATCACCTATAATCTTGTCACCCTGAGATTATTTCTACCGTTCAGTGACACATGATAAGAATAGGTTTGTAGGAGGGTTTCTAACTGGTTTGAACTGGTTCAGTCATGGCCAAAAGAAGTGAAACAAGGATGGGCTAGAATTTGTAAAATGTGAGTGCCTGTAACAATAATCAGAACAGGAAAAATTACAGGTCAAAGCCTTGGAATGGGAGACATGGAATAGAAGTAGATTAGTGCCAGGACTGTGGAGACTGACATGTTCAAGCAGTGTGTTTGGCCACCATCTTTGAGCAGAGTACTTTTGTTTCAGACTCTGCCATGCAGGAGATTTGGTTGCTGTGCACCACACATGCTGCCTTTGTTTCCTGAGAGCATAATAAATTTCTACTACCAGGAAGGCAAGCAGTATTTTCCCATTCCAGTTACTGTTCCAGGCACCCACATTTTGCAAAGTTCATTCTAACTCTGGAGCTCTTCTTTGGCCATGACTGAACCAGGAAGGACTGGCTTAAAGCCTTGGTTTGTAGAACCATATTTTGATCTTTAACTTTAAAGTACGTATCAGTTGTTTAATTGAAATTTTTTAATAGGTAGGTCATGTATCTGAAGCACAAGAAAAAGCTGAGCTGAAGAAATGGACTTGGGAGTCATTAGAAGTTATTATTTGAAGCCCTTGGAATAGATGAGACAATGGGGGGGGTGCAGGGAAAACGTAAAGTGAATGGACAAGAGAACCTAAGATAGCATCCTGCCTAGAGGACCTGCAACATTTGGGGAATGAGCACAGGAAGAAGAGCTTCTACCAGATGATTGAGAGAAAAACCAAGAAAAGATAGTATCCAGAAGAAAAGAGAATGGAGTCAAGTGTTTATGCTTCTAAGAGGCAAAGGAAGATTGTTGTTAGCTGTTGTGAGTCAGGCCCCTAGCTCAAGGCAATCCCATGCACAACAGAACTAAATGTTGCCCTGATCATCATGCACAATCCCAAAATTGTGGTGGGTCAGACCATTGTTATCCATAGGGTTTTCATTGGCTGATTTTCAGAAATAGATCACCAGGCCTTTCTTCCTAGTCTGTCTTAGTCTAGAAGCTCTGGTTAAACCCATTCAGCATCATAGCAAAGCATAAGCTTCCACTGACAGACAGGTGGTGGTTGCACATGAAGTGTATTTGGCCAGAATCAAATCTTTGTCTCCCCCATGGAAGGTGAGAATTCTACCACTGAACCACCTTGCTATAAGTGTACCCATCCCACATAAAGCTTTCTTTGGTCTTCCTCCAGTACAATTGTTAATCTACTCTCTACCTCATACATCCATGTTAAGGTTAGCACAAACTTGTTTAAAAATATTTGTTTATAATTCTAAAGCCAAAATCCAAACAAACCCACTATCATCAAGTTGATTCTGATTCATAGTGACTCAGAATAGAACTATGCCATAGCATTTCTAAGGCTATAAATCTTTTATGGGAGCAGACTGCCTCATCTTTTTCCCATGGAACGGCTGGTAGGTTCAAATTGCTGACCTTTTGGTTAGCAGCCACATGCTTTTAAACACTGTACCACCAGAGCTCCTTGTATATAATTCTATTTCCCAAAAATGACTATAGACCTTTTCAAAGTGTATGGCCCACGTCTTAGTCATCTTGATGAGACAATATTGCATTATGTTTTAACACCATGGACTCTGGAGTCAGAGTCCCATGTTTATTGTGTAATAACTGTGTGACCCTTGGCAAATTACTTAATATCTCTGCACCTCAATTTCCTTATATGTGTTATCCGTGATATATGATGATAATGGTACCAACTCTATAGAGTTGTGAGGCTTAGAAGAGTTAACATAATGTAGAAAACAGTGACTGACCATAGGAAATGGTCTGTGATATTTGGTGGAGTTGAGCTGCAAGTGGTAATGGTAGTTTCTTAGCACAGTGCCTGGCCTTGAACAGATACTTGAACATAAAAATTCATCCATTGTGGTAGTTAAGTTTGTGTGTCAACTTGCCTGGACCTGGTTGAGTGGCTGGGAAGCTGTATAGTATTCTGCATGATGAGACTGGTAATCAACTCCATGGTGGAATCTACTGTGAGCAGCTGAGCAGCTGCCTTAGGGATGTGGTCTGCTTCCTGTATATAAGGAGAAGCTTTGGGGAATGGTCTCTAGCTTATGGCACACTTGAACCCTGCATGTAGCTGAGTCTTTGTTTAGCAGCCTGCCATGCTCTGCCAATCCTGGGACTTTCAATGTACTTGAATCAATGGTCTGCCATGTTGTTTGGTAATATCGGGACTGTGCCATTTTATTTGTCAACCTTGGGCTTGTTAGCCTTAGCAGGCAGTAGTTTCCTGAGTGAAGAGGTGCCTCTAGCTCCAGTGGGGCAGGAGCAAGAGACAGAGCTGAAGCCCAGGATCGAGGCCCCTATAGCCTGGCACTTTGAACTCAGACTTCTAGCCTCTCAAACTGTAAGAGAAAACTCTTGTTTATTCAAACCATCCCATTTGTGGTATATCTTGTCAGAGCAGTACTAGGTAACCAGAACAACCACTAATACAGTTCTTTGGTGGTTTTGTTTGTGTGTCAACTTGGCTAGGCCTGGTTGAGTAGCTGGGCAGCTGGATGTAGTATTCCCCATGATGAGACTGGTAATCATATAGTTGGGAAGGAAAACACCAAAAAATAAAGTAGACCTGTCCAAAGCAGGTGAGAATTCTTGTGTGTAGGGTTAACCATTAGTCTTAAACAGATGAGGGATAGATATTGATCACAAAAGGTATTTGTTTGACATAAAAGAAATAATACTACAGATTTATCCATTCATCCTATTTTTTATAGCTCAGAAAATTACAAGTAACAATTGATCTACTTAGACATTCAGCATATATTTGAACGCTTATTACATATACTGTATAAACACTTAGTATGAAGCATACTGTGCTAGGGACTGGTGACATGATGATAAATAATACAGACAGTGTATTTGCCCTAAAAGAATTTGTTCTTGTGGGAGAGGCTAATTGCGAGTATTGAAAGATACAAAATGAAGAGCTGAAGTATAAATTAATCACTTGGGATGGAGGGATGAATAACCAGATTACATGCAATGATATTTAATCTCAGGGTGGGATAGGAGGGCAGACATTTGCATAAGATAACAGTGTAAATAACCAAAGGCTGTGAAACAGGAAAGTGCATAATGTATTGTAGAATTAAGAGATGCCTGTTCAGTGTACCAAATGTGAGTGATCAGCATGGTGGCATTGAGGAAGAGGAAGACATAAAGAGGTATGTGGGAGGTATAGACAACAAAGGTGAACCCTTTTGCACATACAGTACTGCGTTGTCAGTGAAGGCAAACATGGGTATATGGGTGAATAGATGGGTGGACAGGCTGAATTAGTAGGTATGTCTATGAAGTAGGGTATACTTGTACCCAAGAACATGTTTAGGGTTGGCAGAGAGTGGTCCTCCTATAAGTATATTTGTATGATCTGAATTTCCAAGTATATAGTAGAGCTGACAAGGGACAAGGTTGTAGTGACTACTTGGTCACAGCAGCTACCCAGAGGGACTGAGTAGTTGAACCTGTGAGCTCGGAACCATAGTCACAGGGGACATCAAGCTCAATTGGCAGAATATACTACACAAAACATTGTTCTACCTCCTACTTTGGCGGGTAGCAACTGGGATCTTAAAAGCTTGTAAGCAGCCATCTAGATGCAACAATGGGTCTCTCCTCGTCGAGAGCAAAGAAGAATGAAGAAAACCAAAGATTCATAGAAACAATTAGTTCTAGCGACTGGTACACCATATGATCCACAGCCTATACGACTATGAAACCAGAAGAACTAGAGGGTGCCCGGCTACCACTGTCAACCACTCAGAGGGGGATCTATGTAGGAGATCCTGGGTAGGGAGGGAGAACAATGTGGAACAAAACTCAAAATCATTTGGAAAAAAAAAGGGGGGGAGAGCAGGTTTGCTGGTCTGATAGAGCCTAGTGAAACCCCTGAGACTATGGCCCCTAGTCTGGAATTGAACTCATATGTGTGGCTTCCAGCCAAACAAAAGAGGCATGTGAGTTGAACATTTACCTGAGGTAGATACACTCCTTGGAGAGATCAATCATGGGAGAGAGAAGGGCTGTTTATGCACAGGGAGACAGCTCAGGGGGCAGGAGTGCGTGGAGGGATGGACACAGGGAAGAGGTACCTATCGGGAAGAAGTGGGAGGGGAGCAATTGTGTTGTGGGAAATTGTAGTCAATGTCATGAAACAAAGTGTATGTGAACTTCTGTATGAAAAGTGAATTTGCTCAGTAAATTCTCACACATATCACAATTACAAAAAAAGAGAGAGAGAGACGCCTATTGTGTGGCTGTAGTAAGATCCCTGGATGGTGCAGACAGTTTGGGCTCAACTACTAACCTAAAGGTTGGCAATGCAAACTCACCCAGCAGTTGCTCCAAGAGAAAGACCTGGTAATTTAACCTCCTTCAAGATTACAACCCAAAAAAAAAAAATTATGGAGCAATTCTACTCTGTAACACATGAGGTCACTAAGAGTCAGAATCAGCTTGAAGGCAGCAGATTTAGCTTTTTGTTGTTGTTTTTTGGGTTCTGTGGTGTGTGTGTGTGTGTGTATTAGGAATAGTGAATGAAGGGAAGAGTTGGACTAGATGTTGTTAAAGAAGGTATGTACAAATCAAAACAACAATGAGATACCATCTTGCCCCAGGACTAGTAAACTCATTGCCATCCAGTCGGATTCGAATCTGACTCATAGCGACCTCTCCTTGGGTTTCCAAGGTGGTATCATTATGGAAGTAGATTGCCTGACCGCAACCTTCCTTCCAAAGAGTGGCTGGTGGATTTGAACTGCCAGCCTTCTGGTTAGCAGTCAAATGCCTTAGGCACTACGCCACTAGCACTAGTAGCAAAATTAAACAAGACAGAAAATAACGAATGCTGGTGAGGATGCAGAGAGATTGGGACTCTCATACACTGCTGGTGGGAGTATAAGATGGTACAACCACTGTGGAAAGCAGTATGGTGATTCCTTAAAAAGTTGGAATTAGAAATACCATTTGACCCAACCATTCCATTACTAGGTATATATCCTAAAGAAGTGAGAGCCAGGACAAGAACAGATATATGCACACCCATGTTCATTGCAGCACTATTTACAATAGCCAAAAGATGGAAACAACCTAGGTGCCCATCAGCAGAAGAATGGATAATCAAACTATGGTCCGTATACGCAATGGTATACTATGAAACCCTAAAGAATAACTTAGAATCTGCAAAACACCACATAACGTAGATGAACTTGGAAGACGTTATGCTGAGTGAGGTAAGTCAGTCACAGAAGGACAAATGTTGTATTAGTCCGTTATTGTAAAAAGTCAGGAAATGTTTATATATATGGAAGGAAATTTTCTTTGTTGGTTACCAGGGGTGAGAGGGGAAGGGAGAGAACATGTTAGATAGGTAGAGACAAGTGTAGATTTGGGTGAAGAGAAGGGCAATGTACCAAATGTGAGTGATCAACACGGTGGCATTGAGGAAGAGGAAGACATAGATAGAGAGGTACATGGGTGGTGCAGACAACAAAGATGAACCCTTTTGCACATACAATACTGCATTGTCAGTGAAGGCAAACATGGATATAAGGATGGATAGATGAGTGGACAGGCTGAACTAGTAGGTATGTCTGCAGGGGTGAGTGTGCCTAAAACCATGTATAGGGTTGGCAGACAGTGTTTCTGAAAAGTATTGGTATGTTCTGTAAGAATTTCCAGGTATAGAATAGAGCTGACAAGAGACCAGATTGTAGTCACTTCTTGGCCACAGCCAGCTTTCCAGAGGGAGAGAGTAGTTGGACCTGTGGGCTCAGGACCATAGTTGCAGGGGACATCAAGCTCAATTGGCAGAACATACTACACAAAACATTGTTACACATCCTACTTTGGTGAGTAGTGACTGGGATCTTAAAAGCTTGAAAGCAGACATCTAGATACAACGATGAGTCTCTCCTCATCCACAGCAAAGAAGAATGAAGAAAACCAAAGATTCATGGAAACAATTAGTCCAAGTGACTAGTACACCATACGATCCTTGGCCTATATGACTATGAGACCAGAAGAACTAGATGGTGCCTGGCTACCACTGTCAGCTACTCAGAGGGATATCTATGTAGGAGACCCTAGATAGAGTGGGAGAACAATGTAGACCAAAACTCAAAATCATTTGGGAAAAAAAAGGGACTGGGTTTGCTAGTCTGATAGAGCCTGATGGAACCCCTGAGACTATGGCCCCTAGCTGCCCTTCAGGTCTGGAATTGAACCCACTCCTGTGATTTCCAGCCAAACAAAAGACAGGCATATGAGGTTGACATTTACATTAGGTAGATGCACTCCTTGGAGAGAACAATCATGGGAGAATAGAAGGACTGTTATGCACAGAGACATAGCTCAGGGTGCAGGAGTGCATGGAGGGAAGGGCACAGGGAAGTGGTAACTATGGGGAGGAAGTAGGAGACAAGCTGTTGCATTGTGGTAAATTGTAGTCAATGTCATGAGACAAAGTGTGTGTGAATTGTATGGAAAGTTAATTTGCTCTGTAAACTTTCACCCAAATCACACACACACACACACACACACACACTCACAAAGGTATGTAGATGCCAGGTCTGGCAGATGAATGAGGAGTTGAATTTTATTTTACACAGTGAGAAGCCCTCTGGATGGTTTTAAACCATGGTTAAAATTCAATTTGTCTTTTAAAATCCCTTTTGCTATTACATAATTTTTTCTCTTGTTGTAAAGTGCTTTAGATTGTTTTTGGATACTATGAGTCGATTTCCTACCTGTACTAACCCCATGTGACAAAGTAGAATTGCCCATAGTGTTTCCTAAACTGTAATCTTTACTGAAGCAGATGGTTTGGTCTTTATTCCAGGGAGTAGCTGTGTGGGTGTGAACCACCCACCTTTTAGTTAGTAGCCAAGGGCTTAACAATGACACCACCAGGGCTCATTGTACTTTGCTGTTGTTGTTATGTGCCGTCAAGTAGGACCCGACTCATAGCAACCCCTCCTTGGGTGTCCAAGGCAGTATCACTACAGAAGTTTGCCCCATCTTCCTTCCAAGGAGTGGCTGGTGGGTTTGAACCGCCAGCCTTCTGGTTAGCAGTCAAGTGCCTTAGGCACTATGCTACCAGAGCTCCCCATTGTACTTTAGATAGATTTAATATATAAAATTAAAAAAAAAAAAAACGGGTATCTTTGCCCAAGATACTAATGTCCTGAGTCATTTACCAGAAAGAGTTCTTACCTTAGCAATCAGTTTGATTTGAAAATCAGTTTACATCTTGGGTATTAGAAAACTGAGTTATAAAGGTAAATTAATGCTTATATAAAATAATTTGTTAGTACCAGAGGATAGTTTTGAACATTAAGTCTGAATTCCTTGTTAACACCATTGGCATTTCTGAAAATTAATAGTCTGAATATGGATTTATTGTATATACAAATTCCACAGTAATTTATTCTTTCTATTTGTTCCATTAAAAAATAGAGTGGCTCTAATGTGTGTTATGGTTCATGCTGCATTAAAAGCATTAATGTGGTATGTTTTTCATTGAATATACTTTATCTGTTCACAATAAATTTATTCTTTGTAATTCTAATCATCATACATTTGGGTTAGGTCATTCAACAAATATTTGAATGCCTTCTATGTGCCAGGCACTGTTCTGGGATCTTAAGATACATCAGAAAAAGAACCCTACCTTTTGGGAGCTTACCTTCCAGTGGGAGGCGGCCAGTGATAATGATCATAATAACTATAATTAGTAGGTTGATTGTTAGAAGATGGTGTGTGCTATGAAATAAAGAAAAGGTAGAACAGTTAGTGCCAGAGGGAGCATTAACTATGTGTTAAGTAGGGTGGTCAAGGTAGCATCATTAAGAGGGTATGATTCTGTCAAAGGCTTGGAAATGAAATTACTTGTGCAGATACATGGAGGAAAAACATTCTAGGCAGAAGGAACACACAGTACAAAGAAAGGTCCTAAGGCTGTAGTCATGTGTGAGGAACAGTGAAGAGGCCAGTGTCCTGAAAGGAGGGAGGGGTAGGAGTTCCTCAACTTTCTAGGAGTAGGTTCCTCCTTGTCAATTTCAGAATGTTCATAAGCCAAAATAAATTAATAATTACATAAAGGATTTCTACCCTGTGAATGTTCCACAGAAGGTAATCTATTAAACACCCAGACTCATGTATTAACTTGAATTAGGTGATTCCAAGTTTCTTAAATTCAGTTTATATGGCAGCTAAAAAAACACACACACATAAAAAGGGCCCCTTTTCTGTGAATAAGAAATTTAAGTTGGATTACATGCTTATGAGCTAGTATTTTGTAAAAACTAAACAATTAACTGTTTCAGTCTCCAAGTTAAAAGTGAAAAAAGGCTTTGTTGTACATTACAGTATGGACAAAGTACAAGTGCACTTGTCTCTAAGAGGGGTGATGATGGGGATGCAGACTGGGCTTAGTTGGGGAAAATGCTTTTTAAGAATAGATTTTGTTCTTTTACTTCTGTCATTAGTAGCTCAAAATCCTTTTAAATTTTAATTGAACAATCTACATACTCTTTTCTTTGACTCATTAAAATTTTCCATGTGTTTCTTAAGTTTCCAATCTTAAATTGGGCACGCTGCTTTAATAAGGCTCTGATCAGTGACCAGTATAGTACAGTATTGCCACAGTCTTGTGCATTTAAATGCATTCATTGTATGGTATCTTAGTTATTTGTTGCTACTATAACAGAAATAACACAAGTGGGTGTCTTTAGCAAACAGAAATTTATTTTCTCACAGCTTTGGAAGCTGGAAGTCTGAATTCAGAACACTGGCTCTAGGGGAAGGCTTTCTCTTCCTGTGGGCTCTGAAGTTACTTGTCCTTCAGCTTCTGCTTCCTGGTTGCTTGGAGCCCTCCATGTGTCTTGGCATCGATCTTCCCTTATCTGTGCTCTACTCACTTGTTCCAACTCTTTTATACCTCAAAAGAAATGACGCAAGATCTACCCTATATCCAGCCTCATTAACATGATAACAAAGACAACTCATTCCCAAATAGGATTTGGGCATACAAAAAAAAAAAAATTCACTGCTGTGGAGTCGGATCGAACTCCAACATGGTATCACTACAAAAGTAGATTGCCCAATCTTTCTTCCTAACCCAAATTAATGATGATTAGAATTACAAAGAATAAATTTATTGTGAACAGATAAAGTATATTCAATGAAAAACATACCACATTAATGCTTTTAATGCAACATGAACCATAACACACATTAGAGCCACTCTATTTTTTAATGGAACAAATGGAAAGAATAAATTACTGTGGAATTTGTATATACAATAAATCCATATTCAGACTATTATTTTTCAGAAATGCCAATGGTCTTAACAAGGAATTCAGACTTAATGTTCAAATCTATCCTCTGGTACTAACAAATTATTTTATATAAACAATAATTTACTTTTATAACTCAATTTTCTGATACCCAAGATGTAAACTGATTTTCAAATCAAACTGATTGCTAAGGTAAGAACTCTTTCTTCCAAGGAGTGGCTGGTGGGTTTGAACCACCAGCCCTCTGGTTAGCAGTCAAAGCCTTAGGCACTATGCCATCAGATCTCCTAGGCTTTGGGCATAGAGTTTAGGATTTACAACATGTATTTTTTGGGGGGAGGGCCATAATTCAATCCTTAACGTATATATTCAGCATCACCTTTGTTTCAAATGCACACACACACACAACGTCACTGCCGTCGAGTTGATTCCGACTCATAGTGACCCCCTTTGGGTTTCCCATGTGTTACAGAGTAGAACTGCTCCATAAGGTTTTCTTGGCTGTAATTTTGACAAGGAGAAGCAGATTGCCAGGCCAACATTTAGATTTAGTTGAGCCCAAACCATTTACACCACCTACAGACCTAGATGCACAATACTCTATATCAAGAACCATGCTCATTTTATCCAGTGAGAGCTAGAGCTGATCCAGCCACGCTTACTTATAGCTAATCTTTTCCATTTTGTTTCTGGTTTTTCCCTCCCATAAATAGTGTCCTTTTATAGTTTCTGAGACTTCTTTCTCTGATTCCTTTTGATTTGTCATGGCTGTTTTATATTTGAATCCTCTTCTGTGAAATGCGGATCATTGTTTCTAGCTTAGTTTCCCATGAGGTCAAAGTTGATGTACATCACTAAAGAAAATATTCAGAACCACTGGGCTTTGACTTTCTGAGGGAAAACATTCCACTTTCTTCTCACAGTAGGAAAGGAAAATAGTACAAGTTCATAGACCTGTGGGCTTGAAGGACCCTTGAGTTTACTAAGCCTTTAATTACTTCTTCTAGGCAGGACTGTATATAAATCACCCCAAAATTTAGTAACCTACCCTCTATTTCTTTAAAAGGAAATACTGTAACCTCTTTTGTTTTCCAGTTCCATGGCTGTTCTAAGGAGAAAGGTCATTTACCTAGCATTTCAATCCCAAAAAAAAAAAAACCAAACTCTCTGCCATCGAGTCTTTTCTGTCTTGTAATGAATCCCACTGGGTTTCCAAGGCTGTAAATCTTTACAGAAGGAAACCGCCCCATCTTTCTTCTGCAGAGCAGCTGGTGGTTTCAAACCACCAACCTTATGATTAGCAGCCAAATTCCTTATTTACTATACCACCAGGGCTCCATTTTGTTGTTGTTGTTGTTGTTGTTGTTTGCCGTCGAGTCGGCCCCGACTCATAGCGACCCCTCCTTGGGTTTCCGAGGCAGTATCACTACGGAAGTAGGATTGCCCAACCTTCCTTCCGAGGAGTGGCTGGTGGGTTTGAACCGCCTGCCTTCTGGTTAGCAGTCAAGTGCCTTAGCCACTATGCTACCAGAGCTCCCAGGGCTCCATTTAGTAGCCATTTAATAGCTATTGAATGACAAAATTAAGAGAGAATTTTAATGCACTCAAAAACAAGCTTATTCTTTTTTCTCTTTTTTTTTAATATAAAATTTTAATCAAATTAATATTTGTCTGCCATGTAGTTAGTGGTTTACCCTCCTTTCCCCACCCGCTCCTGGTAACCATCAAAGAATATTTCTTTCCATGTCAAACCCTTTTCTTAACTTTTTACAGTATTCTTGTGCAGTTTGTTCTTAAGTTCATCCATGTTATGAGATATTTTGCAGATTCATCATTGTTCTTTAACATAGCATAGGAACATTCCATTATGTGTCTGTACCATAGTTTATTGATCGGTTCCTCCATTGATGGGCATTTAGGTTGTTTCCATCTTTTGCTATTGTGCATAGTACTGTGGTCAACATGGGTGTGTATATATCTGTTCATGTCACAGCTTTTACTTCTCTAGGATATCTACCTAGTAGTGAGATTTCTGGATCATATGGGATTTGTATTTCCAGCTTTATAAGAAAGCACCATGCCGTTTTCCACAGTGGTTATACCATTTTACAGTCACACCACCAGTGTATGAGGATTCCAGTCTCACCACACCCCCACCAGCATTTGTTGTCGTCTGATTTTTTTTTTTAACTTTGCTCTTATTGCTGGACTGAGATGATGATCTCATTGTTTTAGTGGTTAAGGCATTTGGCCGTTAACAAAAAGGTCAGCGGTTAGAACCCACCAGCCACTTCTGGTAAGATGGAGCATTAGGGGGACAAGCAACCACAGACCCTCTTTAACAAAGAAAAGAAAAACCAATTGACAGAGATACAGAAGATAATCCTGGAGCCCTGAGCTTTGAAAGGAACTATACAGAAGTGAAAGGAACTGTACAGAAGTGTCAGCCATTCCTCAGAAAGAAGGTTGGGCAATCTACTTCCGTAGTGATACTACCTCGGAAACCCAAGGAAGGGGTCGCTATGAGTTAGGTCTGACTTGATGGTACATAACAACAAAAACAAATACAGAAGTGGATTAGGCACCAATCAGTGGAAAAACCTGAATGAAAACTGTGAGTACAGAGATGGTCAGAGCTGCATACTGTCAGCTACCCTGACAGGACCAACAGCCTGAATATTTCCAAGTGGTGTTGGGACCTGAAGGTTGACCTAAAGATCAGCCCTGGTCACCAAGGGCTGTAGGGACAACTGCACTGGTGGCCTTTGACTAGGAAGGGAAACATCAAGAAGAGAGACAACCTGAGCTGTTGACTTTTTGCTGTCCAGAGGGTGCAGCCATTTTTTATTGTTTACATGCAGCGGCCATTTTGAATATTTAAAGTGACTGAGGGCACAGTCATTTTGAATGTTTACAGATGGTGACCATTTTGGATATTTAAAGTGACCAAGGACGCAGCCATTTTGAATCTTTAAAAGTGGCAACCATTTGGGGTTTTAAAGTGATAGCATTCTCATTTGGATTCCAGGGACCTAGGAATAGGCTCTGTTTGCCAAGGTCGGCATGGCCATATAAGAGGCTGACAACAGGAAAGGAGATAGGTGGTGAATATATAAGTCCTGTCAACTAGTGAATAGAGGAGTATACCGGAGTACCCTGTTTGTGTAGATAACATATGTTGTTGTTGTTGTTGTTATGTGCCGTCGAGTCGACCCTGACTCATAAGAAAACGAAAATCATGGGCAAGTCACTCCAACATACAATCACCAATAAAATATAAACACAACAACGTCACAATGCCTCAGAGACAACAGAGCATCACAGTCCACACAAAGAAGCAAGATAAAGCAGGAGAAACAAGGGACCAGGATGCAGACCCAAAACATATCCCTGAGTAAGATATAGCATTGGAACTCCCTGATAAGGAATTCAAAAGAATTATATTTAGGTATCTTCAACGAAAACCCAGAGGAAGTAAAACACAGAGAAAACCCTAGAACAATTTCAAAAGACAATACAAGAACAAAATGACAAAATAAATGGAAAAGTAGAAATGATATAAAGGCTACAGACAGAAATCCAGAAGATTAATACTAAATTTTCAGACATAGATAAGACATTGAATGGGCAGAATTGAATCAGTGGAAGACAGAATTGGTTAGATTGAAGGCAAATACCTGAACACTTCTTTGGAAAGGGATTAACCAGAAAAAAGATCAGGACAAAATGAAGAAAGCCTAAGGTTCATGTGGGATACCATCAAAAGGAGTAATCTACGTGTAATTGGAATTCCAGAACAGGAAGAGACAGATAAAACCACAGAGAAAATTGTCAAAAAATTTGTTGGAAGAGAATTTTCCTGGTATGATGAAAGATGAAAATATGTCCATTCAGGACATCCAATGAACCCCAAACAGGATAGACCCCAAAACAAAATCACCAAGACATATCATCATCAAATTCACCAAAACCAAAGACAAAGAAAAAATCATGAGAGCAGTATGGGAAAAACAAAAAGTTACATACAAGGGACAACCAGTAAGACTCGGGGTAGATCCCACCATGGAGTTGATTACCAATCTCATGGGGAATACTACCACCAGCTGCCCAGCCACTCAACCAAGCCCAGCCAAGTTGACACACAAACATAGCCATCAGAGATGGTTATTGTAAATTGTACCCTGCCACTTTGCTAAAGCTGTCAATTAGTTCCAGTAATTTTCTTACTGAGTCTTTGGGATATTTAAAGTATAAGATCATATCATTTGCAAATATAGTTTTACTTCTTCTCTGCCCATTTAGGAGCTCTGGTGGTGGAATGACGAAGACATTTGACTGTTAACCAAAAGGTCAGTGATTCGAAGCCAACAGGCACTCCACAAAAGGGAGATGAGGCAGGCTGCTTCTGTAAAGATATACAGCCCTGGAAACCCAATGGGGGTCACTGTGAGTCAAGAATCAGCTCAATAGCACTGAGTTTGGTTTTGGTTTTTGCCAATTTAGATGCCTTTTATTTCCATTTTTTGCCTTATTGCTCTAGCTAGGACTTCCAATACCATGCTGAATAAGGATGATGATAAAGAGCATGCTTGTCTGGTCCCATTCATAAGGAGAATGCTTTTAGTCTCTCCTCATTGAGAAAAATATTGGCCATTGGTTTTGTATATACCCTTAATTTTGTTGAGGACTTTATCTTCTAATCCTGTTTTGTTCAGCATTTTTATCAGGAATGAGTGCTGGATTTTGTCAGATGACCTTTCTGGGTCAGTTGAGATGATCATGGGGTTATGTTCAGAAATCCTCAAGAAACAAACCAAACCAAACCCATTGCCATCAATTCTGACTCCAGGTGACCTAATAGGGTTTCCAAGGCTGTAAATCTTTACAGACGCTAACTACCTTATCTTTCCCTGCAGAGCAGCTGGTGAGTTCTATGGACCTTTTGGTTAACAGCCGAATGCCTT
>NW_006921765.1:6401283-6402895 GCF_000298275.1 Orycteropus afer afer | reverse complement strand
TATGTGCCGTCGAGTCGGCCCCGACCATAGCGACCCCTCCTTGGGTTTCCGAGGCAGTATCACTACGGAAGTAGGATTGCCCAACCTTCCTTCCGAGGAGCGGCTGGTGGGTTTGAACCGCCAGCCTTCTGGTTAGCAGTCAAGTGCTTTAGCCACTATGCTACCAGAGCTCCTTTTCTTTCTTTAAGACTTGTCAAATTTTGACTCATAGAGATGTGTCCTCTGTAATGATGACACTTTCCAGGGTCATCCAGACTTGGGTGAATCTGCATTTGTATACAACATGTTGTTATGTATGCTATGTTGGCATGAAGGTCTTGCCATACATACCTCACACTAATAATACAAGTTTAATTGTTAAGGAGTCATTGGAACATGATGTCTTACCCTTGAAAATTTATTTAATCTTATTTTTAATAAATTACATGTCACTTGTGATAGAATTGTTTGTATGATCATACTTTTAATATATACAACATTGTCACCATTCGGGCCTGGAATTGAACTCATTCCCATAGGTTTCAAACAGACAATAGACAGCATATAAGGTGAATATTTATACCAGCTAGGTAACACTCCTTAGAACAATCAATCATGGGAGATAAGAAGAGCAATATTTGCACAGGGAAATAGCTCAGAGGGCAAGAATGCATAGAAAAGAAAGACATAGGGAAATGTGACCACAGGGAGGAAGTGGGAAAAGAGGTGTTACATTATGGGGATTTCAGTCAATATCGTGAAACAAAATGTGTATGAACTGCTGTATGGAAAATGAATTTGCTCTGTAAACTTTTCACCCAAATCACAATTTTTAAAAAAATTTAATTAATTAGATTACATTAAATTTATTTTTTAAGTCTTCTTCCTTAGCAACATATGTCATTGTTTCTGGGATCTGTCTTCTAAGAACTTCGCAGGAAAGAAAGCAGTGACAAAGAAAGAAGTTACCATTCTTTGCACAGTAAAATCAGCTTCAGTCTCTAACTTCTCATTCAAATCAGGTTTTATTTTGGATATTTCATTTTTCTTTCTTGAAGCAGTCTTGTTCCCTATACTTGATGTTACATCTGCTTTATAATTGAAAATAATTGCTAAAAACAGTGTCTGAGCTATTGAGCCTGGAATAGTAATAAAATATATTACGGGATTTGAGTTAAAGGGTTTTTAGAATTTAAAGTTTATCTCTCAGTCCTTAAGATCTTTCAGAAACCCTACAGACCTCTAGCGAAGTTGTTCTCCTCACATTGTTCAGATGTGGGTCCTTGTTTGCTATAAAGTACCAAAAATAAGTGCTATCGATTTACTTTATCAGTGCCCATGTTAAAGCAAATTTTTAGGAAAAAGGTATGTTACAGATCTTACCTGACAGAGGGTAAGAGTGTCAGGTTGCAAAAAGGGCAAGGAGGCCACATGTTCTGACCTCCTCTAACCCTACAAGGGGAAGGCAGGATTACCAGCAGTAACCTAAGGCCTATTACTGCAAGGCTAGACATGCTGCCTCCCTCCAGACCTTTCATCAACCGTTCCTCCCAAAGCACCCACCACCTCTCTCCTGGGTTCGATAATTCACTGCAGTGGCCACACAGAACTCACAGATTATGGGGTTTATTAG
>NW_006921765.1:6390013-6400953 GCF_000298275.1 Orycteropus afer afer | reverse complement strand
TATGGGTAGAAAAGCCACACTAAGTAATTTACTGCACTGCACAGGTACATACAATTTAGGGATAAGAGTAGGAGCCAACCCAGCTAACAGTAGATAGAGGAAATACTTCAAGATTGGAGTATGCAGATGAATCAGATCCTGACATGTAGAAACAATTCCTATATATCAGCTATGTCTATTTTGTGTAATAGAAGGAGAAAAATGGAACATTTGTTTTATGCACTGATAGAAAAGGCTGTAGTGTACATTGTAAAAGTGAATTCATCAATTACCTGCACAAAATATTTTATTTAATGGGATCATTGTAACAAGCCTGATGAGTGCTCATTTGTAGTATCTTATCTTGGATGTCTCTTCCTTCCTGTCTCCCCCATAGTTGCTGAAACCAGGTGTGTTGGAATAAGTCCAAAAGCCACAAAATGAGAGGTTTAGTTCCTTCCCAAGTCAGAGGACGACTATCTTTTTCTCTTAAAAAATGAAGTGAACCCTTTTCTGTGTTTGTGCTAGAAAAAAAGCCTTTTTTTTTTTTTTTTTTCGTTTTAAAAAATAGAGGAAAAAAAAAAAAAGCTTCTTGTAAACATGATTCTTTTAAAGCAAGAAATGTGATCGACCTTCTCAAATTACTGTTATTTGTAGATCTTTTATTTTCAGGTAAAAATGTCAATCAGAACTTTCCTCATTTGATTTATTCCATCTGCCAATATACCCATGTGTATTAGCCTTAGTTAGTTTCTTCTGGCATGTTAATTGCTTAAGCTGAAGACTATGCACTGGAAGCCCAGGGAAACACATGGCTCAGAATGAGAAAGGCAGGTTGGGAGGCCTCCCCATTCCTGTGTGGAGACAGGAGCGGGATATTGTTTTCTTTGCTAGCACTGCAGTGCTAGGAAAGCAAAAGCTTTTGTAGGCTCTTGGATGGTTTCCAGGCCACAGGTCCTTTAATTTGCAGACTTAATTCATCCTAAAAACCAGTCCCTTTTATCTTTCCCTTTTCTGTGTTTTTTAGGGATTTTGCCTAGAACATTCTCCTCTATTTTTCCCCTTATTCTACTGGATATAAGGATTCTGTTTCCTGCCACACTGACAGGTTTCAAAGTATGTGTCCTTCCCCCGCCTTTAAATAATATTTTATTGTGGTTTTGGTGAGAGTTTACATACAAACTAGGTTTCCATTTAACATTTTCTACATAAATTATTCAGTGACATTGCTTATATTTTTCACAAAATGTCAGCCTTTTCATTAATTCCATTCTGGTTGTTCCATTCCCAGCAATCTAGTTTCCCTGTTTCCTTTCTTCTCGTCTTTGCTTTAGAGTTTGTCCTAATTATCTAGTGCTACTGTAAAGTGGATGGTTTTAACAAACAGAAATTCACTGTCTCAGAGTTTAAGAGGCTAGAAGTCTGAATTCAGGGTGCCAGCACAGGGGAAGTTTCCTCTCTTTGTTGGCTCACAGTTTAGAAGGAAGGCCCTTGTCTCCTTTCATCATCTATGAACCTGACATTACTTGAAGGTCTCCATATGTTTTGACATTAATTTTCCCCCAAGTCTAGGAGGTTCCCAGTGCAGGGACCAAAAGATGCTCTCTGATTCTAGTTCTTCTTTCTTAGTTGTAGTAAGTCCCTCTGATTTCTGCATACTTGTTTAATCCCTTTTATATCTCAAAAGAGATTGACTCAAGGTAGAACTTAATTATGTAGATTGTATTCTGCTTCTAGTCTTACCTTATTAACATCATAGAAATGAGGATGTACAGCAGATAGAATATTTACATCAGATCAGAAAATTGAGGATAATTACATAATACTGAGAATCATGGCCTAGCCTAGGTGACACATATTTTGAGGGGACACAGATCTATCCATAACAGGGTAAGTGTTGACCATTAAGTTCTGTTGTTATGTGCCGTCGAGTCAGACCTAACTCATAGAGACCCCTCCTTGGGTTTCCAAAGTAGTATCACTACAGAATTAGATTGACCAGCCTTCCTTCCGAGGAGTGCCTGGTGGGTTTGAACCATCAGCCTTCTGGTTAGCAGTCAAGTGCCTTAGGTACTACACTACCAGAACTCCTATATATATGTGTTGTTGTTGTTATGTGCCGTCGAGTCAGCCTCGACTCATAGCGACCCCTCCTTGGGTTTCCGAGGCAGTATCGCTATGGAAGTAGGATTGCCCAACCTTCCTTCCGAGGAGTGGCTGGTGGGTTTGAACCGCCAGCCTTCTGGTTAGCAGTCAAGTGCCTTAGGCACTATGCTACCAGAGCTCCCTATATATATGTATATATATGTATATACATACACACACATTAGTATGAACCTCCAACCTTCTGGTTAGCAGTCAAATGCCTTAGGCACTACACTGCTAGAGCTCCATATACATATGTACAAATATATATACATACATGCATGTATATATACACATATGTATGTATGTACGTATATACATATATACGTACTCAGAAGACTGGGCAGTCTACTTCCCTAGAGATACCACCTCAAAAACCCAAGGAGGGGGTCACTGAGTTGTGATCGACTCAAAGGCAGTGAGTTTGGTGTTTTTGTTTTATATATACATACATAAGACACACTCAGAAGAAGGAAGGGGCAGTCCACTCCTCAAACAGTTGCCCAGTGAAAACATTATGAAGAGCAGTGAAACACTATCTGATACATTACTGGAAAAGAATAGCCTTGAAACGTTGTCTGATATAGTGCTGGAAGATGAGTCCTTCAGGTCAGAAGGCACTCAAAATACAACTGGGGAGGAGCTGACTCCTTAAAGTAGAGTCGACCTTAATGATGCTGTGGTGGTTATGTTTGTGTGTCAACTTGGCTGAGCCTGGTTGAGTGGCTGGGCAGCTAGTTGTAGTATTCCCCATGATGAGACTGGTAATCAGCTCCATGGTGGAATCTGTTGTGAGCAGCTGAGTAACTGTCTTAGGACTGTGGTCTGCTTCCTGTATATAAGGAGAAGCTTTAGGGAATGGTCTCTGGCTTATGGCACGCTTGAACCCTGCATGTAGCCATGTCATTGTTCAGCAGCCTGCCACGTTCTGCTGGCTTTAGGACTTTCAGTGGATTTGAATTAATGGCCTGCCATGTTGTTTGGTAACACTGGGACTGTGCCAATGTTAATAAAAATAATGTGCCATTTTATTTGTAGACCTTGGGCTTGTTAGCCTCAGCAGCCAATAGCTGCCTGAGTGAAGAGATGCCTTTAGCTTCAGTGGGCTGGGAGCAAGAGGCAAAGCTGAAGCCCAAGGTCAACGGGCTTTCACACAGCCCCTAGAGCTTGGCACTTTGAAGTTGGACTTAAAACCTCCAAATTGTAAGAATAAACTCCTGTTTCTTCAAGCCATCTCATTTGTGGTATATTCTTGTCAGAGCAGCACAGAGGTAACCAGAATAGACATGGATGGAGTAAAGCTTTCAGGGTGCCCATTTACTAATGTAGCAAGCACAACTCGAAATGAGAGGAAGCAACTACAAACATACATTAATAATTGGAACATGGAATGTACGAAGTGTGAATCTAGGAAAGTTAGAAGTTGTCAGAAATGAAATGGAGCCCATAAAGATCAGTATCCTAGGCATTAGTGAGCCGAAATGGATTAGTTTTGGCCATCTTTAATCAGACAACCATATTATCTACTCTGCTGGGAATGACAAATTGAAGAGGAATGGTGTGGCATTCATTGTCAGAATGTTTCAAGATCTATCCTGAAGTACAGTGTTGTCAGTGATAGGATACTTCATACACCTACGAAGAGGACCAGTTAATACTATAATTACTCAGATTTACCCACAAACCACCAAACCCAAAGATGAGGAAATTAAAGATATTTACCAACTTCTGCAGTCTGAAATAGACCAAACATGCAATCAAGATGTATTGATTATTACTGTTGATTAGAATGCAAAAGTTGGAAACAAAGGAGAATCACCAGTAGTTGAAAAATATGGCCTTGGTGATTGAAATGACACTGGACTTTTGTAAGACCTGCGACTGATTCATTACAAATGCCTTTTTCAACAACTAAAACAGTGTCTATACACGTGGACCTCACCAGATGGAATACACAGGAATCAGATCAACTACATTTGTGGAAAGAGATGATGGAGAAGCTGGATACCTTCAATGAAAACAAGGCCAGGAGCTGACTGACCCCCTCCTTGGGTTTTTGAGGTGGTATCTCTAGGGAAGTAGACTGCCCAGTCTTCTGAGTACGTATATATGTATATACGTACATACATACATATGTGTATATATACATGCATGTATGTATATATATTTGTACATATGTATATGGAGCTCTAGCAGTGTAGTGCCTAAGGCATTTATTTGACTGCTAACCAGAAGGTTGGAGGTTCATACTAATGTGTGTGTATGTATATACATATATATACATATATATGAGCTTGACATATGCAAGTTCAAGGTGAAGCCTAAGACGATTCAAACAAGTCCATGAAAGCCAAAATCTGACCTTGATTATATCCCACCTGAATTTAGAGACATCTAAAGAATAGATTTGACTCATTGAACACCAGTGACCAAAAACCAGACAAATGGTGGGATGACATCAAAAACATTATCCATAGGGAAAGCAAAAGATCATTAAAAAGACAGGAAAAGAAGAAAAGACCAAAATGATGTCAGCAGAGACTCTGAAACTTGCTCTTGAATGGAGAGTAGCTAAAGCAAATGGAGAAAATGACAAGATAAAAGAGCTGAACAGAAAATTTCAAAGAGCAGCTCAAGAAGACAGAGTCAATTATTATAATGAAATGTGCAAAGACCTGGAGTTAGAAAGCCAAAAGGGAAGAACACGCTTGGCATTTCTCAAGCAGAAAGAACTGAAGGAAAAAATCAAATCTCAAGTGCAATGTTGAAAGATTCTATGGACAAAATATTGACTGATGCAGGAAACATCAAAAGAAGATGGAAGGAATACACAGAGTCACTGTACCAAAAAGAACTGGCCAGTGTTCATCTATTTAAGGAGGTGGTATATGATCAAGAACCAACGGTATTGAAGGAAGAAATTGAAGCTGCACTGAAGGAAGTGGCAAAAAACAAGGCTCTGGGAATTGAACCATTGAGATGTTTCAACAAACAGATGCCATATTGAGGCCCTTACTTGTCTATGCCAAGAGATTTGGAAGACAGTTACCTGGCCAATTGACTGGAAGAGATCCATATTTGTACCTATTTCAAAGAAAGGTGATCCAATGAAATGTGGAAATTATCCAATAATATCATTAATATCACACATAAGTAAGATCTTAATGAAGATAATTCAAAAACAACAGTATATTGACAAGGAACTTCAAGTAATACAAGCTGGATTCAGAAGAGGGCATGGAACAAGGGATATCATTGCTGATGTCAGTTGGATCTTGGCTGAAAGCAAAAAATACCAGAAAGATGTTTGTGTTTTATTGACTATGCAAAAGCATTTGACTGTGTGAATCTTAACAAATTATGCATAACATTGAGAAGAATGGGAATTCCAGACCACTTAATTGTGCTCACAAGGAACCTGTACATAAACCAGGAAGCTGTCATTCAAACAGAGCAAGGAGATACTGCATGGTTTAAAATCAGGAAGGGAGTATGTCATGGTTATATCCTTTCCCCATACTTAACTCAATCTGTATGGTGAGCAAATAATCTGGGAACCTGAACACAGCATCAGGATTGGAGGAAGACTCATTAACAACCTGCGATAAGCAGACAACACAACCTTGCCTTCTGAAAGTGAAGATGACTTGAAGTGTTTACTGATACAAATTGAAGACTACAGTCTACAGTATGGATTACACCTCAACATAAGGCAAATGAAAATCCTCACAACTGGACCAATAAGCAATATCATGATAAGTGGAGAAAATGGAAGTTGTCAAAGAGTTCGTATTACTTGGTTCCACAAGTGTGTCTTTGCCTGGTTTTGATATCAGAGTTACGCTTGCTTCATAATATAAATTTGGAAGGATTCCATCCTTATTTTTAATGACCTGTTCAATTTCTTCTGTTGTTAAGGATCCATTAAAAATTTCCACCTCAATCTGTGTTAGTTTAGGTAAGTAGTGTGTGTCTAGAAATACGTTCATTTCTTCTAGGTTTTCAAATTTGTTGGAGGGAGTATAGTTCTTCATAGTATCCTGATACTATCCTTTTTATTTCTGTTTGATATTCTGTTGTGTTGTGATGTCACCCATTTCATTTCTTACTTGTGTTATTTGTGTCTTCTCCTTCTTTTCCTTTGTTGACTTTTTCTATTGTCTTTCTAGTTTCTGTTTCATTTATTTTTGCTCAAATCTTTATTATTTCTTCTGATGACTGTAGGCTTTTTCTTTCTTTCTTATTTTTTTTCCCCCCTGCTCTTTTTCTAATTGTTGGAGATGTTGAGTTAAGGTGTTGATTTTGGCTCTTTCTTCTTTTTTGTTGTGTGCATTCATTGCTATAAATTGCCCTCTGATTGCTGCTTTTGCTGTGTCCCAATGATTTTGATATGCTGTGTTTTCATTTTCATTTGAGTTGAGAAAATTTTCCATTTCTTTTTTTATTTCTTCTGTTACCCAGGCATTTTTAAGGAGGGTGGTAGTCAGTTTCCATAGGTTTGCTCTTTTTCTGTTGATCTTCCTATTGTTGATTTCTAATTTTATAGCATTGTGATCTGAAAAGATGCTTTGCAGTATTTCAGTGTTCTAAATTTTTTGAGGCTTGCTTTGGGTTGTAACATATGGTCTATCCTGGAGAATATTCCATGTATGCTGGAAAAGAATGTATATTGTGTTGTTGTTGGGTGAAGTGCTCTGTAGATGTCTACAAGGTCAAGTAGGTTGATTGTATTGTATAGTTCTTCTGTGACTTTGTTGAGTTCCTTTCTAGTTGTTCTTTCACTGAAAGTGAAATCTCCGGAGCTCTGGTAGCATAGTGCCTAAGGCACTTGACTGCTCACCAGAAGGCTGGTGGTTCAAAACCACCAGCCACTCCTCGGAAGGAAGGTTGGGCAATCCTACTTCCGTAGTGATACTGCCTCGGAAACCCAAGGAGGGGTCACTATGAGTCGGGGCCAACTCAACGGCACATAACAGCAACAACATCAACTATAACTGTAGAGTTATCTATTTGTCTTTTCAATTTTGCTAAAACACTGGTGGCATAGTGCCTAAGGCATTTGACTGCTAAACAGAAGGCTGGCAGTTCAAACCCACCAGCCACTCCTCAGAAGGATGACTGGGCAATCTACTTCCATAGAGATACCACCTCAAAAACCCAGGGAGGGGTCGCTATGAGTCAGGATTGACTTGATGGCAGTGAGTTTGGTTTGGTTTTTGGAAAGTCTGATTTATGTAATTTGGGGCTCTTTCATTGGGTGAGAAGATATTTATTATGTAGGAAGATATTTATGCATGTACATATATTATGTGCTTAGATATTTATTATGTAGGAAGTCTCCTACATTAAAGTCTTCTACTATAACTCCAGAGGTCCCTATTTGTCTTTTCAATTCTTCTCAAGTCTGATTTATGTAATTTGGGGCTCTTTCATTGGGTGCATGGATTATTTATTATAGATTATTTATTATTTATTATAGTTATGTGCTCTTGTTCAATTTATCCTTTAATCATTATATAATGTCTCTTATGGTGGGTTTTTCTTAAAGTCTATTTTATCTTAATATTGCTTCTCCTGCTCTTTTTTCATTGCCATTTACTTGATACATCTTTTTCCAACCTTTGATTTTAATTCTATTTTTGTCTTTGTGTCTAAGGTGAGCCATTGTAGACTGTATATTGAAGGATTATGTTTTTTTTCTTTTTTACTAAATTTTTTATTGTGATTTTGGTGCAGATTTACAAAGCAGATTCATTTTTACTCTCAACAGTTTGTCCACATTTGATTTCCTGGCCCTGGCTACAATCCCAACAATAAAAAGCTCTCTTCCCATCTCCTCCCTGGGACTACCTCTTCCCTGTGTCCTTCTTATCTGTGCATTTCTATTTGTCCAGCTTTCCCTCTATCCAAATGCTGCCCTTCTGATGTCTCATGGTTGATTGATGTAAGAGCTGCATCTCCCTAGGGTAGATAGATATATCTTCTTGGCTCAGGTGTTCTGCTTGTAGGGCTTTCTAGTATTTGGCTGAGAGCTAATCCACAGAAGAGAGTCTAGTTCCATGCCCAGAGGATAACCTGGGGCCATAGTCTCTATCTGACCAGTAATTCTGGTCATTTTTGTGTTTTTTAATTTTGTCCACATTTTTCTTCCCTCTACCCAGGATCTCCAATTCCAATCCCTTCCTGAGTGGTTCCCATTGGCAGCTGAGTACCATCTAGTTCTTCTGGTCTCAGCATCCTGAAGGCTGAGGTTCCCATGGTCCATCATACCCTTTAACTAATTGTTTCCATATGACTTTGGTTTTCTTCACTTTTCTTTGCTCTGGACAAGGGAAGACTAACAGTTGCATCTTAGATGGCTGCTCAGAAGCTTTTAAGACCGCAGTCACTACTCACCAAAGTAGGATGTAGAACAAGATTTTTAGTGCTGTGTTTTAAGTTGTGCCAGATGGGTCATATTTCTTAGCCAGTCTCCAACTCTCTCCGTCTCTTGAGTGGTGTATTTAACCTATTTACATTCAGTGTAATTATTGACAAGCATGAATCCATTACTGTCATTTTGTTACTGTCATGTTTTTTCATGTCATGTTTGTTACTGTCATGTTTTTTCATGGTTCTGTATTTCTTTGTTCCATATAATTTTCTGTGCTGAGCTCATTGTGTTTATAAATTATTTTATTTCCTTCGTTGCTGTTGCTTTAGTATTTGCTAAACATTTGTGCCTCTCCTCTTTTTTATTTTGATGTGAAGGTTTATTATTTTTCTTTGAGGTCACCCTATGACTCATCATTTTCTTCCCAAGTTTAGAACAGTCTATTCTATCTCACAGTTGTGTTTACTTCCTTTCCATTTTGAAGTTTTGTACCTACACTATTCATTTTCTCCTTTTGGCTTGTAGTTTTCCTCATTTATCAATTGATGTCTCTGGTTTCCTATTTACAGTCTTACAAGTTTATTTCACTTCTGATACTTCTGTAACAGAGTTGGTTTCTGGATTATATCATCATGTGTGTTAATAGTTTTTTTCTCCTTTTGTTTGTTGTCTGCCCAATGGACTCCTTTAGCATCTCTTGTAAGGTTGGTCTGGTTTTAACAAATTCCCTTCATTTCTTTTTGTCTGGAAATGTTCTGATTTCGCCACCATATTTAAGGGACAGTTTTGCTGGGTATATAATTCTTGTTTGGAAACCTTTTTCTTTCATGGTTTTATATATGTCATTCTATTCTCTTCTTGCCTGCATGGTTTCTGCCAAGAAACCAAAGCTTAGTCTTATTGGTCGCCATTTGTAGATAACTGTTCATTTTTCCTGTGCTTCTTTCAGGATTCTTTCTTTGTCTTTGGTTTTGGTGAGTTTGAGTACGATAGGTCTTATGGATTTTCTTTTGAGGTCTGTACTGTTTGGGGTTTGTTGAATTACTTGAATGAATATCTACTCACCTTTCATCATATTAGGGAAATCCTCTTCCAACAAATCTTTGTTAGCTTTCTCTGTGGTTTTATTTGTAACTTTCTGTTCTAGAATGCCAGTCACATATAAGTTATTCCTGTTGGTGATATCCCACAAGAATCTTAAGCTTTCTTCATTTTGTTTTGATCTTTTTTCTGATGGATCCCTAAATAATGTAGTATTGAGGCATTTGTCTTCAGTGTCACTAATTCTGTTTCCCATTAATTCCATTCTACTCTTCTGCCCATTCAACATGTCATCTGTTTCTGAAATCTTAGTATTAATCTTCTGAATTCTATTTGTTGGTTTTGTATGGTTTCTAATTTTTTGTTTAATTTGTTGATTTGTTCTTGTATTGTTTTCTTAAAGTGTTCTAGAGTTTTGTCTGTGTTTTCCTTAATTTTGTCAGTGTTTTCCTTGATTTGTCTCTCAACCCATTCCTTGTCAGGCAGTTCCAATGCCACTTAGTCCTCTGGAGGTTTTCTGTATCTGTATCCTAGTCCCTTGTTTATACTACTTTGTCTTGCTTCTTTGTGTGGACTGGGGTGATCAGTTGTCCCAGAGACATTGTGATGTTGTTGTATTTATATTTAATTGATGATTTTATGTTGGTGTGATTTGTCCAGGTTGTTTTTTGTTTGTTTGTTTGTTTTTACTTTATTTTATTTTGATATATTTGAGTGATCAGGGCTATTGTGTGCCTCTGTTCACTAGTTGATAGCTTTTAGGCATTCACCACCTGTCTCCTGGTGGCTGTGATAGAGAATAAAAGTGTGTACACAGATCTCTGTTAGCTATTTGAGAAGAGCAGTTGAGGATGAGTTAGGCTGGTATTGGCTGCCATCTGTCATTGATCGGTTGGTGCAGAAGCAAGTGGTGATCTTCATCCAGTGGGTGGGGCTTCAAGAGGTACAGATATGGTTGGGTCATATGTATATGGTTGCTTTCTAGTCATCAGCCTCCCATGCAATTGCCCATGCTATCCTAGGCAATTGGAACCTATTCTTAGGTTGCTGCTTAGATCTGAATGCCACTTGCAAATATCCAAAATGGTCATGCCCTCAGGACAATCGATAGTTCATGGCTCTTTTGTCTCCTTATTTGCTGTTTTCCTTTCTAGTCATTAACCTCCAGTGCTATCGCCAACACAGCCTTTGGCAAACAGTGCCAATTCTTATATTGCTGCCTGAATCAGAATGTGCGGTATAGTAAATTACTTAGTGTGGCTTTTCTACCCATAAGTCTTTGTAAACTCCAAGGTGGGATTTTCTATGAGCAACTGAGGAGCTCCTGATTGCTGAAGTTGTCCACCTGGAGTATTTCTGTTGGGAATGGCACAAAACAATGTTCTGGGAGGTGCCCACTCTC
>NW_006921765.1:6372013-6388970 GCF_000298275.1 Orycteropus afer afer | reverse complement strand
ACCTTCCTTCCGAGGAGTGGCTGGTGGGTTTGAACCGCCAGCCTTCTGGTTAGCAGTCAAGTGCCTTAGCCACTATGCTACCAGAGCTCCCAGAAGATAGGCAATCCATAGAAGGAAGACTGGGCAATCTACTTCCATAAAGATTTACTGCCTTGGAAACCCAAAGGGGGTCACTATGAGTTAGAATCAACTTGATGGCAGTGAATTTGGATTTTGGTTTTTGGTTTTTAAGGAGCTTTGGTGGTGCTGTGGTTAAAGCACAGTGCTGCTAACCAGAAGATTGGTAGTTTGAGCCCAGCAGGCACTCCACAGGAGACAGATGAGGCAGCTTGCTTCTGTAAACGTTTAAGACTAGAAACTTTATGGGGCAATTCTATTCTGTCCTGTAGGGTTGCTATGAGTCAGAATCAACTCAATGGCATTGGGTTTCATTTTGGTGTATATCTTGATTATGGGCAGTAGCAAACTGAGAAGCTGCTAAACTATCAGAAGTTATGCATACACTTAAAGGAAAGGAGGATAGCAGAACCATACTGATGTGCATCCTACATTTAACAAAATAATTGAGTTCCAGGTAAATTAAGTTTGCATTTCATTTAGGTATTTCCTGTTTGCCTGATTGTAAGAATCACCTAAAGATTCTAGAAATTCTGGTTCAGTAATTTTGGAGTAGAGCCTAGGAACATATACTTTCTATAAGCATCTCAGGTAAATTATTTAGTTAAGGCAAGATTTACTCAGTTATGAATCATTTATGATTCATCTGTCTTCTCTGAGCCCCAGCTTTCTTACTAACTGTTTTTCTTATCTAGTGTGCTGTAACAGAAATACCACTAGTGGGTGGCTTTAACAAACATAGTTGTTTTTTCACAGCTTAGAAGGCTAGAAGTCTGAATTCAGGCCCCTGGTTTTAGAGGAAGGTTCTGTCTGCTCTGGGGGAAGGTCCCTGGCATTCATGTTGCACGTATCTTCCACTCTGTGTATGCTTGCTTGCTTGCTTTTCTTTTTTATATCTCAAAAGAGTTTGACATACCTTGCAGTAATACTGTCACCTTAACGTAACAAAGAAAACTCATTTCCTGATGGAATTACCACTCATAGCAACCCTACAGGACAGAGTAGAACTGCCCCATAGAGTTTCCAAGACTGATCTTCGTAGAAGCAGACTGATACATCTTTCACCTGTGGAGTGGCTGGAGATTTTGAACTGCCAACTTTTTGGTTGGCAGCCAAATGCACCACCAAAGATCAACCACAGGTATAGGGGTTAGAATTTACAACATGTATGTTTTGGGGAAGGGGAACACAATTCAGTCCATATCACCAACAGAATTGAAGATTTCAATAGAAAGGTGATCTACTTCTTAACTCATTTCTGTCATTTTATAATTTTTATTTTCTAACTTTATAATTTTAGTGACAGTGATATCTGGGGAGGGGAAGGAAACGGTGTGCTGAGCCTTCTGTTTACCAGAAAAATTAATTCAGACAACTTTCAAAAATAATGAAGAGAAAAGCTTTCTCTTTTAAACAGTAAATGTCCAATAATTATTAGTAATTTAATTATTTCTAAATATTACAAATGAAATACACAAAACTTGGGTGGTATATATTGTCTTCTGTGTTGTATGTATGCGTATTTAAAATACTGCTATTTTAGAATTAACAGTCTTTCAATTTAGCATGCTTATTGAAGTTTTGAGCAATTAAAAATTCTCTTACAATTCTCCTTCCGTAGTTAATCTTTTACTTTTTTTTTTTTAAGGAATTTTCCTCTTTTTATTATACAGTTAGAATTTCATTTATCATTAATAATCAAATGTATAAAATCTATATTATACATACTACCCCTGCCATTAAACTTTGAAAAGAAGTGTATCCTGTAACAACTAAGCATGACTTTTCAGTGTTTCTGTGTTATTCAAGCAGCTGAAGGGAAAGTAAATAGACTACTCTGTCTATTAAACGACATTTGCCTCATCCCCCACTAAATTACAGTCTATTCATTTAGGATTTCTTCTTCTAGAAGGATGTAATCTAATTAATAAAACACCAATTTTTAGATCATAGATTTGTAGGAGTAAATGAATCGTATCTGAATATGAACATGATCACAAGACAGAATAAATCAACCATTTCTTACATACTCATTTGGTGCAATTAAGATCTTCCAGTAATCTGCCCTCTTTTTAAATGGACTGATCCTTTGAAAAAATAGGCAGTGTTAGAAAGTAGAAGGAGCTCATAGTGCCTAGGGCACTTGACTGCTAACCAGAAGGCTGGCGGTTCAAACCCACCAGCCACTCCTTGGAAGGAAGGTTGGGCAATCTACGTCTATAGTGATACTGCCTCAGAAACCCAAGGACGGGCCGCTATGAGTTGGGTCCGACTCGACAGCACATGACAACAGAAAGTAGAATAAATAGTTAATGTTGCCCAGTGACTCTCAAATCTATGTAAATCTTTCACTTTTGCTAGTTATCTCATCATCAGAAGACAATTGGACATTTTCCATACATCTTTGATAATGCCTTTACCCTTTACCATGGTGTTTTGATTTAAAAGTCCACTCTATAGTTAACTACAGAGATATACCCCACTGCCAGTGAGGGCATAGTTGTAAGGAAGGAGTGTCTTAACAATCAGCAAATAGTATTGATTGTTCTTTTCTAGTGATTTCTTCAGCTGATATTAAATGGATGATTGGGAACAATTAGCACACTTATTCATGAGTTGTTTTTATCCTCTAAGTTTTCCCAAAACCTGCCTCATATGGGAGAATAGCAGGTATTTCTTAAGCTCCACAGTGTGATGGCCAATAATTAACATGAGTTGACCCTGTTGTCTTAGGGCACTCCAGGAACAAAAGAAAGATGGCAGTATGGAGCACCAACATTCTATCATTTTAGAGTTTATTTCACTTAGATATAGGAGCTCTTGTGGCATAGTGCCTAAGGCATTTGACTGCTAACCAGAAGGCTGGCAGTTCAAACCCACCAGCCACTCTTTGGAAGGAAAATTAGGCAATCTACTTCTATAGAGTTACTGCCTCAGAAACCTGAGGGGCCACTATGAGTCGAATTGACTCAATGGTAGTGAGTTTGGTTTGGTTTGGTTTTGGTCATTTGTTGTTGTTATGTGTCATCAAGTCAGACCTGACTCATAGCGACCCCTCCTTGGGTTTCTGAGGTGTATCACTACGGAAGTTGATTGCCCCATCTTCCTTCCGAGGAGTGACTGGTGGGTTTAAACCGTCAGCCTTCTGGTTAGCAGTCAAGTGCCTTAGGCGCTATGCTACCAAACCTAATACCTGAAGTTTGGAACTCTAGTTAATTGGTGAATTTCTGTTAAAGTAAGAGGTATCTCCAGAACACTTTTAGAATGTATAACTTTTTAAAACTAATATTTACTGTATGTGCTGTTTTGAATGGTATATTTTAAAGATCTAATCTTCGCCCATGGTGTTTAATCTGTTTTAGAAACTGGATGGCTTCTACAGGGAGCCAGGCCTCTGATATAGACAAGATTTTTGGATTCTTCAATGATGGCGCACCCCCCACCAAAAAGCCCAGGTAAACAAGGGAAGAGAATCTGAAGGACATAGTAAATTAGCATTAATGTTGAATAAAGGAAAATAACTTCCCCTGTATTATAGTTGTTTTCACAAATTAATATTGACCTTTATTCAAAAAATTAAATTATGCTTATTTTGGATTTAATTTTTATTTTTTATCAAGATAATACATGTATATAATTTTAACAGTTAGTACTTCAAGGCTCCTAATGCCCCACTCCTCCTCAGAGACCATCACTTTCAACTTTATCTCTTTTAGTGTTTTTGTCCATTTTTTTAAGTATTGTAGGGAGCTCTGGTAGCATAGTGGCTAAGACACTTGCCTGCTAACCAGACGGCTGGCGGTTCAAATCCACCAGCCACTCCTCGGAAGGAAGGTTGGGCAATCCTACTTCCGTAGTGATACTGCCTCGGAAACCCAAGAAGGGGTCGCTATGAGTCGGGGCCGACTCGACGGCACATAACAACAACAACATGTGTAATTTTTTAGTTTTTTTATTTTTCAGTATAGATTGTAAAGATTAAGCTTGCTGTCGCATGTTGCAAAATCATTACCCCCACACACATATCATACACTATCCCCACAACCTTCCAGTGTGTTTTATTTATTTATATTTTAAAGGATTTTTATTGTGATACGGGTGAAAGTTCACAGAGCAAATTCATTTTCCATACAGCAGTTCACACATTTTGTTTCATGAAATTTATTACAATCCCCACAATGTAACACCTTTCTTCCTACTTCCTCCCTATAGTTACCTCTTGCCTATGTCCTTCTTTCCTATGCATTTCTGCCCCCTGAGCTATCTCCCTGTGCAAATACTGCCCTTCTATTCTCCCATGATTGATCATCTTAAGGAGTGTATCTACCAGGTGTAGATGTTCAAACTATATGCCTGTCTGTTGTTTGGCTGGAAGCCAAAGGAGTGAGTTCAATTCCAGATCTGAAGGATAACTAAGGGCCATAGTCTCGGGGGTTTCAGCAGGCTGTGTCAGACCAGTAAGCCTGGTCATTTTCGTGATTTTAAGTTTCATTCCACCTTGTTCTCCCACTCTATCCAGTATCTCCTGCACTGATCCCTTTCTAAGTGGTTGACAGTGGTAGCCAGGCACCATCTTGTTCTGGTCTCGCAGTCATGTAGGCTGAGGTTTTCATGGTCCATTAGTCCCTTGGACTAATAGTTTTCATGCGTCTCTGGTTTTCTTCATTCTTCTTTGCCTCCAGATGAGGAGCCTCCCAGTATGTTTTAAACCACAATTTTTAGTTAAATCTGTTTTTAACAGTTTTACAGGATTACTATAGTTTAAATATTATTCATAGCTGAGTCTAATAATATGCTCTGATTACATTTCCTTTCTTATACAATTATTTTTCTCTATTTTAAGATTTTCTCTTTTTTTGTTGTTTACTTTGTTTTCTACATACCCACCCTTCATTAATTTTCCCCCAAAGTCTGTGACAGAAGAATAAATCGCCTGTTGTTGTTATGTGCCATCGAATCGGACCCGACTCATAGCGACCCCTCCTTGGGTTGCCAAGGCAGTATCACTACAGAAGTAGTTTGGCCAACCTTCCTTCCGAGGAGTAGCTGGTGGATTTGAACTGCCAGCCTTCTGTTAGCAGTCAAGCGCCTTAGGCACTATGCTGCAGATGTGCTAAAACATATTAGTAGATTACCAAGTTATTTGTTTCTTGGATCCTTCCCTCTGTGCTCTGTTCTGCTCTGGGCAGTAGTTCTTCAGGCCTGCTGTATTGCTGTTATTGTCCTTTCCCTCTACCATCATCCTGAGAATTCTTGTTATGTCACTTCTATTTTGGATCCTGCTTCCTGGATCTAATGCCTTCTCTTTTGGTTATACTCCTTCATTTCATTTTGCTGAAGTATATCTTCTTGTAGCTTCCTTAGTAAGGATCCATAGGAGAAAAGTTTTTGGAAACATTTGAAAATGTCTTTATCATAGTCTTATATTTATTTGATTGTTTGGCTGAATATAGAATTTTAGGTAGGAAATAATTTTCTTAGAATTTTAAAGACATTGCTCATTCTCTGCTAGTATCCAAGTATTTCTGCCAGAATAGCCACTTCTATTTATATTCCCAATCCTTTGGATTTTGTGACCTTTTTTTTACTATTCTTAGTAAAAATTTTAAGACTCTTTGTTTTATTGTCAGTATTCTGAAATTTTACATTAATGCACCTTCATATGAATCTGATAACTTCACAGAAGAGAAATATTGTGTTATTTAATAATTTCCTTTATGAATGTTTCTTTGTTCTATCTTGGTAGAACTCTTGTTTTCAGACCTTCTAGTCTCTCATTTTCTTAAAATTTTTCCATCTCTTTGTTTTTTAATTCTACTGTCTGGAAGATTTTCTCAATTTTATTTTCCAACCTTATGAATTTTTAATTTTTGTTTCCAAGAAACCTTTTTGTTTCCTTGTTCCTTTTTTGTAGCATTCTGTTCATATCTCATAGATGAGGATATAGTTTTCATGTAAATTTTCTCTCTCTCTCTGTCACATTTTCTCCTGTTTCCTCCAGGTTCCTTTCTGCTAGTTTGTTTTGTTCTAACACTCATGGAGGATTTCCTCAAACGTAAGATGACCCTTGTTTTTCTGCTCAGGTTTAAGAGAAAACACTAAAATGCCAATTGGAAACTCTGTGTGTGCATAAGAGGCTTTTTTGTTGGTGGGCTTCTCTGTAGGTCTCAAGCACAGACCAGATGCTACAGTTAAGACACTCGTATGTATCAGGATCTGTGAGGCTTTTCTCTGGTTCTCAATTCCCCAAATAAGAATCCTTCCATCTCCTAACTAGATGTAGGGTAGGGTGCAAGTATAAGGTTGATTGCTAGTGCTCTGGGAGTCTCCTAGGGGAAAGGGGTTGGAGGGAGTCTTACATTTCATACACAGACTTTTACTTACCTCACTGTCTTCACTCTCCCACCCTGTTCCACCTGAGCTGTACCCAGTATCCCCATCTATAAAGTCCTCTGGTTCAGCCTTTCCAGAAGACAAGTCTCCAGTCTTCTGCAAGGATGAGGAAGGCATTTAGCATTCTAACTGCTTCAATTATATACTTGCGATTAATTTGCCTATTTTAGCCCCACCTGCCCCTTTATCGAGGAATGCTAGTGGTGCAGTGGTTAAAGAGCTCAACTGCTAACCAAGAGATTGGCATTTTGAACCTACCAACCACTCTGAGAGAGAAAGATGTGGATTCTGCTTCTCTAAAGATTTCAGCCTTGGAAACTCTGTGGGGCAATTGTGCTCTGTCCTTCAGTGTCCCTATGGGTCAGAATTGACTTGATGGCAGTGGGTTGGGCCTCTTCACCTTAAAGATGATCCAAAATATTCCCAAGGTTCTATAACAAGAATTGGCTTTTACTTTATAATTTCCAAAATTCTGTTGACCTAGGCTGTCTGCTATTATCTTTTCTAATAATCCTTAAAATTTATGTCTTTAAAAAAAACCTCTTACTATTATTAATGTTCTTAGGAAGAACCAGAAATAAAACATAATTTTTAAATTTTCCATTCTTAATTGGAAGTCTTAAATTAGTAAAAACTATAATTCAAGTATCTATTATGAGTCTTCCACCGTAGACTAAACTTTTGAGATCAGGGACTCCATTTTATTCCTAGATACCCCTTCAGTGCAGTTTTTAGGTTTTTCTTACTTACTGTGAATGACTGAATGCAGGGATTGAGGATAGGGAAGGCAATTCTAGAGGTTGTTTACCCAAAACAGGTTTCCCAAGACTAAAAGTGATACCCCTTTTTTTTATTATTCAATGATGCTGACCCTGTTCCTAGTCATTGTATTATCATTTGGATAGAAGGTTGGGGAAGGCAATTTCTTCGGTGAAAGCATACCATCAGCAGTAAATAAAGTGAAGAACCATATTTCAAACAAGGATTATATGTACCAAATGTGAATGATCAACACAGTGGCTTTGAGGAAGAAGAAGACAGAGAGAGGTGCATGGAAGGTACAAACAACAAAGATGAACCATTTTGCACATACAGTACTGTGTTGTCAGTGAAGGCAGACATTGATATATGTGTGGATAGGTGGGTGGACAGGCTGAACTATTAGGTATGTCTGTGCAGGGCGGAGTTGCCCACGACCATGTATAGGGTTGATAGACAGTGTTTCTACAAGTGTATTTGTATGTTCTGTAAGAATTCCCAGGTATATAGAAGAGCTGACAAGGGACAAAGTTGTAATCACTTCTTGGCCACAGCCAGCTACCCAGTGGGAGCAAGTAGTGTGAGCTCCGGACCATAGACCCAGGGGACATCAAGCTCAATTGTCATAACATAATACACAAAAACATTGTTCCACATCCTACTTTGGTGAGTAGTAACTGGTATCTTAAAAGCTTTCAAGCAGCCTTCTAGATGCAACGATGGGTCTCTCCTTGTCCAGAACAAAGAAGAATGAAGAAAACCAAGACTCATGGAAACAATTAGTCCAAGGGACTGGTACACCATGCATTCCTCATGCAATACAACTATGAGACCAGAAGAACTAGATGGTGCCCGGCTACCACTATCAGCCACTCAGAGGCGGGGGTCTATGTAGGAGATCCTGGAAAGAGTAGGAGATCCTGGATAGAGTAGGAGAACAATGTGGAACAAAATTCAAAGTCATTTAAAAAAAAAAGGCGGGTGGCAGGACCAGGTTTGCTGGTCTGATAGAGCCTGATGGAACCACTGAGACTATGGTCCCTAGCTGCCCTTCTGGTCTGGAATTGAACCCATTCCTGTGGCTTCTAGCCAAACAAAAGACAGGCATATGAGTGGAACATTTACATTAGATAGATACACTCCTTGGAGAGAACAATCATGGGAGAGTAGAAGGGCTGCTTATGTACAGGGAGACAGCTCAAGGGGAAGGAGTACATAGAGGAAGGGACATAGGGAAGAGGTAACTATGGGGAGGAAGTGGGAGGCGAGCTATTGCATTGTGGGAAATTTCAGTCAATGTCATGAGACAAAGTGTATGTGAGCTGCTGTATGTAAAGTGAATTTGCTCGTAAACTTTCACCCAAATCACAATAAAATAAATAAGTAAATAAACAGGTATTTTAATATAGTCTACAGAATGAAAGGAAGATGGGACAAAAAAATAAACAAACAAAAACTGGTACCCATGCTATCTTACTTGTAAGTTTCAAGACCTAAATCTGTCTGTGCTTATCATGGTGAGAAAGGAAAGTATTTTACTTTTTGTTAGATCCTTTGAATAGCTATCTTTGTTGTTTATGTATGTGGAGTTACTGTGTTTTCAGAATTCTCAAGGGGAATTTGACTTTTGTTTCTTGCCTGAGGAAATGTAGAAAACTCAAGGGCTTATTTTTTCCCATAATGGCTATCTCATGCTCAATTTTATCTTTATAATGTTTATAAAATTGGGGGTTAAATTTTTCATTGCCTTGCTTTCATCTTCACTTATGTTTCTCAACAATGAGAGCTGTTTTTTTTATTTTAGGATTCTAGTTTTTATCGTGTTCTTTTTCTCTCTTTCTGGAACCCAAATCAAACCTATTCTTTTGAAATTTAATGTTAGTTTAAAATATAATTTAGTTGTCAGAACTCTGACATATATCTGACAGAACCATAATATATTTGTACCTTTTTCTAAGACTAGTGGGTTTTCTTGAGAAGAATACAAGATTACTTGTTGTTGTTGTTGTTGTTATGCGCCGTCGAGTCAAACCCGACTCATAGCGACCCCTCCTTGGGTTTCCGAGGCAGTATCACTACGGAAGTAGGATTGCCCAACCGTCCTTCCGAGGAGTGGCTTAGGATTCCTGAAATAATTGTATTCTTTTGCAAACACTAGCACAATAATCTGGTCTTTCTGCTTAAGCTAGTTTAGAGAAATGTCAGAAACTGGTATTTATCATCTTTGCAACCATAAAAGTTATGGCTAAACCTATGTTTTTAGTCAGATTGTCTTTCCATGTGCCTCATATGTGTTCTGTATTCCTAATTCTTACTTGTTTTACTTTCTCAGGAAGCTACTTCCAAGCTTGAAAACTAAGAAGCCTCAGGAACTTGTGCTGGTGATTGGAACAGGCATTAGTGCTGCAGTTGCCCCTCAGGTTCCAGCACTAAAATCCTGGAAGGGGTTAATTCAGGCCTTACTAGATGCTGCTATTGATTTTGATCTTCTAGAAGATGAGGAAAGCAAAAAATTTCAAAAGTGTCTCCATGAAGACAAGAACCTTGTCCATGTTGCCCATGACCTCATCCAGAAACTCTCTCCTGTGAGTAACCCTCTATGTACCATGACATTTGAAATTTCTTAAAACCATACTAGCATGCAGAATGTCACAGGGATATTCATTTCTAGATTGTGGATTTGCATTACACTGGTTCTTCTGCAAAATGTCCTATTTATGGACTCTACTTGACCCCTCCTCCTTATGACCCCATTTCCCTTTGTGTGTGTGTGTGTGTGTGTGAGAGAGAGAGAGAGAGAGAGAGATGTGTGAGAGAGAGAAGACTGTTGAGGCATTTATATGTACAAAAATGAGACCATTGTCTTACTATCTTTGTGTTTTGAATTGTTTTCATTAGTGATACGACTTGCATTTACCTTTTTCATACTCATTATTATAAAAACCGTGTTCCCTAGCTTCTGTGCTTTTTAGGGAACCTTCAGAAAGATTGGAGATATTCTTACCATCTTATAGATGAGCAAAAAAAAAAAAGGAAGAAAATATTTCATTGTGTTTTCAGTGAAAATTTACACAGCAAATTAGATTTCCATTTAACAGTTTCTATGTAATCAAACCCACCAGCCACTCCTCGGAAGGAAGGTTGGGCAATCCTACTTCCGTAGTGATACTGCCTTGGAAGCCCAAGGAGGGATCGCTATGAGTCAGGGCTGAGTCCACGGCACATAACAACAACAACAACAACAACAACAACAACATGTAATTTGTTTAGTGACATTGTTTACATCTTTCACAGTATATCAGCTTTCTCATTATTTCCTTTCTGGTTGTTCCATTTCCTATAATTTAGTTTCCCCCTTTGCCTTTTTATCTTTACTTGTGAGTAAGTGTTGAATATTTGATCTCATGCAGATGATCTTTTAAAGGAGCACAGTACTCACAGTTGATGCTGCTTATTTTATGAGCCATCTGTTATTTACCTAAAAAATGACCTCATGGAATAGTTTTATTTCAAGGTTTAAAGAATATCTCAGGAAAATAGTCTCCAGGAGACCTCTGGTTTCAAGTAGTCTAAAAAGTCTAGACTTCTTAAGAATTTGAGTTCTGTTCCACAATTTACTCCCATTCTGTCAGGATCCATCTGTTGTGTTCCTGATCAGAACAGATAGTAGTACTAGTGATAACCATCTAATTCTTCTGGTCACAGGGTAAGATAGGCTGTGGTTCATGTAGACTGTTTAGTCCTGTGCGCTAGTTTCTTCTCTGCGTATTTGGTTTTCTTCTTTCTCTTTTACTCCAGATACATAGGGTCCTGTAGTTTCCTCTTAGATGGCTGCTCATAAGCTTTTAAGCCCCTAGATGCTACTCACCAAACTAAGATATAGAACATACACTTTACATACTCTGTTATGTCAGTGGACTGAGTTGTCCCAACTCCTGGAATAATTAAAGAGCCTCCTTGCCTTGCTTGGTCTTATAAATGTCTTAAAATCAGGATACACTTTAGATGTATTAGAGATAGTGTAATTCTTATTCCTTAACAAGTCAAATTATCAGTGGTGGATTTTTTTTTTTCTTCTAAGCCCTAGGGCTATAGGAAAGAAGTATCATTAAGGGGAAAAGATGAACATTTAAAATTAATTTCCTTCAGTTTCATGACCCCTTGCAGAAACTTAGATTATTTTATTTCCTCTATACATTTCCTTGCCTTTAGTTGGAATACTGACCTAAAACAGTATAAAGAATTGGTTTTAAAGTGTTCATGGGGATTCCCCCTCTAACTCACACCATATATAAAAATTAACTCAAAGTGAATCCAAGATCTAAATGTAAGATTTAAAACTATAAAACTCTTAGAAGAAACCATGTAGTTGTTGTTGAGAAGAAACCATAGGCATAAATATTTATGACCTCAAACTTCGAAAAGGGTATGTAGATATGATACCAAAAGTTAAGCACCTAAAGGAAAACTAGATAAACTGGACTTCATCAAAATTAAAAACTTTTGTGCTTCATCAAGAAATAAAAACACAGCCTATAGAGTTGAAGAAAGTTTTTGCAAATCATATGTCTGAAACTTGTTCACTAGTACCCAGAATATATAAAGAACTCTTAAAACTCAATAGTAAAGAGGAGTAACCCAATTTTAAGAAGGGCAAAAGTTCTAAACCGACATTCCCCCAAGGAAGATACACAGAGGGCTAAAAAGCACATGGGGGTCCTGGTGGTGCAATGGTTAAGTGTCTGTCTCCTAACCAGAATGTCAATGGTTCAAACTCATCAGCTGCTCCATAGGAAAAAGATGAAGCAGTCTGATTGCATACAGATTTATAGTCTTGGAAACCCCATGAAGCAGTTCTACTCTATCCTGTAGGGTTATTGTAAGTCAGAATCAACTTGATGTCAGTAGGTTTGGTTATATGAATAAATACATTAAAAGATGGCCAACATCATTAGTCATCAGGAAATAACAAATCAAAATCACAGTGAGATACCATTTCATGGGACATAAAGTGATAAAATGTAAAATGATGCAGCCACTTTGAAAAATAATGTCCATTCTTCAAAGATTAAACAATGATGGCACACCACAGTGATACCCCAAAGAAAGGAAGGCATATATCCATACAGAAACTTACTTACAAATGTCCATAGCAGCAATATTGATAATAGCCAAAAAGTAGAAAGAACCCAAATGCCCATCAGCTAGCCAACAGATAAAGTATATTCTGTTCATACAATAGAATATCATTCAGCCATAAAAAGGGGAAAAAAAAACTGATATGTGCTACAACATGGATGAACCTGCAAAACTTTATGCTTATAAGATGAATCTGGAGGGCGTAATGCTAAGTGAAATCAGTCAATCACTAAGGACAAATATTGTAAGATCCCAGTTTTATAAGAAAATAAGAGTAGATAATAGAGGGACCAGTGTTCATTGGTGGTTACCAGGGATAAGGGGGAGAAGAAATCACTCTCTAGATTGTATATGCCTTTTTTTGTGTGTGTGTGATAGGAAAAGTAGCACTGATTATGGGTATAATCAACACAGCTTGACCAAAGTAAGCAATGTCACTAAAAGTGCAAAAAAAGAAAAAACATTATGCTAAGTGAGAGAAGCCAGACCCAAAGGTCAGATATTGTATGATTATATTTGTATAAAATATTTAAAATAGACAAATCCATAGAGATAGAAAATAGTTAGAAATTGCTAGATGCTTAGAAGAGAGGAGGATGGGGAGTTTGGATACAGTTTCCTTTTGAGGTCATAAAAATGTTCTGGAATTAGTAGTGATTGTACAACTTTGTGATATACAGAAAACCATGAAATTGTATACTTGAAATAGGTACACTGTACTTTGAGTTATGTATCAGTAAAACTATTTTTAAAGTAAAAGGATGGGAAAATTATATGAATCAAACACTATTCAGAATAAAGTGAAAGTGGCCATGTTAATATCAGCCATAGTAGACTTCAGAGCAAAGAGGAAGGAAGAACTCTACTATGTATTTTTTTAAAATATCAATCCAGAAAGAAAAAATTACAGAATTGTTGTTATATGAAGAGATAATTAAAGCAAATTTAGCCAAAATCTGTAGGGAAAAATTATTAGAGAGATATGTCAGCCATTGGAAGAAAAAGAAAGAGCTTTTGAGGGGAAAGGTACCATATTAGTCCAGAAAGTCTAATCTGTTGGATCAAGAAGTCTTCTTCAAGGATGGAACTGTAGTGGTCTCATGCTGCCCCATTATTTTACCTTGGTTGTTATCAGTTGCTGTTGAGTTGACTCTGGCTCTTGATGACTCCATGTACAACTGAACAAAACGTTGTCTGGTCCTGTGCCATCTTTACCATCATTGGTATACTAGAGTACATTATTGTAGTCAATGCTTGTTTTGAGTGCTTTCCAACTTTGGAGGCTCATCTTCCAGCACTATACTGAACACTGTTCTGTTGTGGTCCATAGTATTTTCATTGGATAATTATCAAAAGTAGATTGCCAGCCCTTTCTTCCTAGTCAGTCTTAGTCCAGAGGCTCCACTAAAACCTGTCTACCATGAGTTACCCTGCTGGAATTTGAAATACTAGGGGCATAGCTTCAAACATCATAACAACAAGCAAGCCACTGCAGTATGACAAACTGACAGACAAATGGTGGATCTTGGCTCTAGCCCTTACTAATCCATTAAAATGGTTTTTGAGAAAATAAAGCATGATTTTACTAGCTTAGTTAATTGTGCTTGAAAGTAGAGAAAATTTTAAGTCATGTCAATAAAGATATATGTTGTTGTTGTTAGGTGCCATTAAGTCAGCTCCCTCTCATAGTGACCCTGTGTATACCATCCTCACAATCCTTACTACACTTGAGCCCATCCTTGCAGCCACTGTGTCAATCCATCTTGTTGAGGGTCTTCCCCTTTTTCACTGACCCTCTACCTAGCAAGATATCCTTCTCCATGGAATGATCCCTTCTGACAACTTCACCAAAGTAATTGAGACAAAGTCTGGCCATGCTCACTTCCAAGGAGCATTCTGGCTGTACTTCCTCCAAGACATATTTGTTCCTTCTTCTGGCAGTCCATGGTACTTTCAGTATTCTTCACCAACACCACAATTCAAAGGCATCAACTCTTCTTCCTTTGGTCTTCCTTATTCATTGTCCAGCTTTCACATGCATATGAGGCATTTGAAAACTACCATGACTTGGGTTAGGCTCACCTTAGTCTTCAAAGTGACATCTTTGCTTCTTAACACTTTAAAGAGGTCTTTTGCAGCAGATTTGCCCAGTGCAGTACAACGTCTGATTTCTTGACTGCTGCTTCCATGGATGTTGATTGTGGATCCAAGTAAAATGAAATCCCTGACAACTTCAGTCTTTTCTCTGTTTATCATGATATTGCTTATTGGTCCAATTGTGAGGATTTTTGTTTTCTTTATGTTCTGTCATAATCCATACAGAAGACTGTAGTCTTTGGGAACCTACAGATTGGGAAAAATATATTTGGCAATGACATATCTGGCAAGGGACTTATCTCTAGAATTTATAGAAAACTCCAACACCTCAATAACAAAAAGACAAATAATCCAATTAAAAGATGGGAAGAAGACATGAATAGACAACTTCACCAAGGAGGATATTCAGGTGGCCAACAACATATGAAGAAATGCTCACGATCATTAGCCATTAGAGAGATACAAATCAAAACAAGAATGAGATAACCATCTTTCCCAGCACTACTAGAAAAGTTCAATAAGACACAAAATAACAAATGTTGGCAAGGTGTGGAGAGATTGGGACTCTCATACATTGCTTGTGGGACTGTAAAAAGCAGTATGGCGATTCCTTCAAAAGTTGGAATTAGAAATACCATTTGACCCAACCATTCCATTACTAGGTATATATCCCAAAGAAGTGAGAGCCATGACAAGAACAAACATATGCACACCCATGTTCATTGCAGCACTATTTACAAGAGCCAAAAGATGGATACAACCTAGGTGTCCATCAACGAGGAATGAATAACCAAACTATGGTACATATACACAATGGAATATACTATGCAACCTTAAAGAATAACATAGAATCCGCAAAACACCACATAACATGGATGAACTTGGAGGACATTATGCTGAGTGAAATAGGTCAATCACAGAAGGACAAATATTGTATTAGTCCATTATTGTAAAAGTCAAGGAAAGGTTTATCTATGGAAGGAAATTTTCTTTGTTGGTTACCAGGGATGGGAAGGGAGGGTAAGGAACACTGTTAGATAGGTAGAGATAAGTATTGATTTGGGTGAAGAGAAGGGCAGTGTACCAAATATGAGTGATCAACATGGTAGCATTGAGGAAGAGGAAGACAGAGAGAGGTACATGGAAGGTATAGACAACAAAGATGAACCCTTTTGCACATACAGTACTGCATTGTCAGTGAAGGCAAACATGGGTATACAGGTGGATAGATGGGTGGACAGGCTGAACTATTAGGTATGTCTATGAAGAGGGAAATGTACCCAAGACGATGTAAAAGGTTTACAGACAGTGGTCCTATAAGTGTATTTGTATGTTCTGTAAGAATTCCCTGGTGTATAGTAGAGCTGAGAAGGGACAAAGTTTTAGTCACTTCTTGGTCACAGTCAGCTATCCAGAGGGACCAAGTAGTTGAACTGGTGGGCTTGGGGCCATAGTCACAGGGGACATCAAGTTCAATTGGCATAACATACTACACAAAACATTGTTCTACCTCCTACTTTGGAGAGTAGTGACTGGGATCTTAAAAGCTTGCAAGCAGCCATCTAGATGCAAAGATGGGTCTCTCCTCATCCAGAGCAAAGAAGAATGAACAAAACCAAAGATTCATGGAAATAATTAGTCCTGGCAACTGGTACACCATGAGATCTGTAGCCTATATGACTATGAGACCAGAAGAACTAGATGGTGCCTGGCTACCACCGTCAGCCACTCGGAGGGGGATCTATGTAGGAAATTCTGGATAGACAGGGAGAACAATGTGGAACAAAACTCAAAATCATTTGGGGGAAAAAAAAAGGGAGGACCAGGTTTGCTGGTCTGATAGAGCCTGGTGGAAACCATGAGACTGTGGCCCCCTAGCTGCCCTTCAGGTCTGGAATTGAATCCACACCTGGCTTCCAGCCAACAAAAGACAGGATTATGAGTTGAACATTTACCTGAGGTAGATACACTCCTTAGAGAGATCAATCATAGGAGAAAGAAGGGCTGCTTATGCACAGGGAGACAGCTCAGGGCAGGAGAGCATGAAGGGATGGACACAGGGAAGAGGTACCTATCGGGAAGAAGTGGTAGGGGAGCTGTTGCATTGGGGTAAATTGTAGTCAATGTCATAAGACAAAGTGTATGTGAACTATTGTATGGAAAGTGAATTTGCTCTGTAAATTTTCACCCAAATCACAATTTAAAAAAAAAAAAAAGACTGTAGTCTTTGATCTTCAAGTCATTTTCACTTTCAGCTGGTCATTTTCACTTTCAGCAAGCAAGGTTGTTTATCAGCATATTGCAAGTTGTTAATAAGACTTCCTTCAATACTGATGCTGCCCTCCTCTTCAGCTTCTCGGATTATTTGCTCAGCATACAGATTGAATAAGTATGGTGAAAGGATACAGTGATTTTAAACCATTCTGTATCTTCTTGCTTTGTTTTTTTTTTT
>NW_006921765.1:6353478-6360199 GCF_000298275.1 Orycteropus afer afer | reverse complement strand
TGTCTGTGTTAATTGGTTTCCCTTTTCTTTGTTGAAGAGGGTCTGTGCAATCCTTCTGCCTAGTCCGCCATCTTGCCCCACCTCCTCCTTCTTGCTCTGTTTGAATGACAGCCTCTTGGTCTATGTACATGTTTCTCATGAGCACAATTAAGTGTTCTGAAATTCCCATTATTCTCAATATTATCCATAATATGTTATGATGTACACAGTCTTTGCATAGTCAATGAAACACGGGTAAACATCTTTCTGGTATTCTTTGCTTGCAGGCAAGAGCTATCTGACATCTGCAGTTGTATCCCTTGTTGTATATCCTCTTCTGAATCCAGCTTGCATTTCTGGCAATTCCTTGTCAATTTACTGCTACAACCATTTTTTAATTATGTTCAGCAAAATTTTACTTACGTGCAATATTAACAATACTGTTTGATAATTTTTACGTTCTTTGGGATTACCTGTCTTTGGGAGAAAGGCATAAATATGGGTCTCTTCCCCTTAGTTGGCCAGGTGGGTGTCTTCCAAATTTCTTGTCATAAAGGAGTAAGTGCCTCCAGCACTGCATACATTTGTTGACACATCTCAGTGGGTATTCCATCAGTTTCTGGAGCTTTGTTTTTCACCAGTTTCTTCATTGTAGCTTGGACTTCTTCCTTCAGTACCATTGGTTCTTGATCACAAGCCACCTCCTGAGATAGTTGAACATCAGTTCTTTTCAGTATAATGACTATATTTCTTCCATTTTCTTTTGATGCTTCATACATTGTTCAATATTTTGCCCATAGAATCTTTCAGTATTGCAATTTCTTCAGTTCTTTCAGCTTGAGAAATTCTGAATGTCTTCTTCCTTTTTGGTTTTCTAACTCTAGGTCTTTGCATATTTCATTTTAATACTTTACTTTGTCTTCTTAAGCCACCCTTTGAAATCTTCTGTTCAACTCTTTTATCTCATCATTTCTGCCATTTCCTTTACCTACTCTCCATTTAGGAGCAAGTTTCAGAATCTCTTCTGACATCCATTTTGGTATTCCTTTCCTGTCTTTTTAATGACCGTTTACTTTCTTCATGTATAATGTTATTGATGTCATCTCACACCTTGTCTATTTTCAGTCATTGGTGTTCAGTGCATCAAATCTATTCTTCAGATGGTCTCTACATTCAGGTGGGATATAATCAAGGTCACGTTTGGCTCTTGTGGACTTGTCTTCATTATCTTCAGCTTCATTTTGAACTTACCTGTCAGCAAGTGAAGGTCTTCTCCACAGTCAGCTCCTGACCTTGTTTTAACTGAAGATACTTGCCTCTTTCCACAGATGTAGTCGATCTGATTCCTGTGTATTCTGTCTGGCAAAGTCCACATGTATAGCTGCTATTTATGTTGTTGAAAAAAGGTATTTGCAATGATTAAGTCATTGGTCTTGCAAAACTTTCATGTGATCTCTGGCATCATTTCCATGACCAAGGCCATATTTTCCAACTACTGGTGCTTTTCCTTTGTTTCCAACTTTTCATATTCCAATCACCAGTAATAATCAACACATCTTGATTACATGCTTGGTCAATTTTAGACTGCAGAAGTTGGTAAAAATGTTCAGTTTCTTCATCTTTGGCTTTAGTGGTTGGTGCATAAATTGGACTAATAGTAGAATTAACTGGTCTTCCTTATGTTGTTGTTGTTGTTATGTGCCGTCGAGTCGGCCCTGACTCATAGCGACCCCTCCTTGGGTTTCCGAGGCAGTATCACTACAGAAGTAGGATTGCCCAACCTTCCTTCCGAGGAGTGGCTAGTGGGTTTGAACCTCCAGCCTTCTGGTTAGCAGTCAAGTGCCTTAGGCACTATGCTACCAGAGCTCCTGGTCTTCCTTATAGATATATGGATATTATCCTATCACTGACAACATTGTACATCTGGGTGGATTTTGAAACATTCTTTTTGATGATGAATGTGACCCTATTCTTCTTTAATTTGTCATTCCTGGCATAGGAGACCATGTGATTATCCAGTTCAGAATGACCAGTACCAGTCCCTTTCAGCTAACTAATGCCTAGGACATTGATCTTTACGCATTCTATTTCATTTTTGAGTTGTGCTTCACATCATTAAGGTCAACTCTACTTTGAGAAGGCAGCTCTTCCCCAGTTGTCTTTTGGGTGCGTTCCAACTTGAGAGGTTCGTTTTCCAGCACTATATCACATAGTGTTTCAAGGCTATTCATAAAGTTTTCCATTAATATATCAGACAATCTTTCACTGCTAAACATAAGGGTTTCAGTGGCCAGTCTTTCCAGAAGTGGATGATCCCATCCTTCCCAGAAGTGGATGACCCCATCCTTCCCAGTCTCTCTTAGTCTAGCAGCTCTGCTGAAACCTGTCCACCAGGTGACCCTGCTGGTATTTGAAATACCGGTAGCACAGCTTCCAGCCTCACAGCAACATGCGTGTCACTACAGTATGACTACAGACCAGTGGTGGAATAGAGGTATATACTAACCAAATATATCAAACTGGAGTCAGCATTTGTCTGTAAATGAAGATTTTATCAACTTTAAGGTACTGCCATAGATTAGTGTCGATTCCAGTAGAGAGTAACAATTCTCAAACTTCTTGGTCTCAAGACTCCTTTATATTCTTAAAATTTAAATAAGTTTTTTTCTATTATTAAAGTTGAAAATTTTTTAAAAATTAACTCATTTAAAAATTATCAGAAACCACTTAGGTTAACATAAATAAATTTTTATGAAAAATATTTTTCAGAATAAAAATAAACTAGTAAGGAGAGTAACATTGTTTTACATTTTTGCAAATCTATTTAAATGTCCGGTGTAATAGTCTTTTTAAATAATTATAGATGTTCTTTATTGATAAGTACACCAAAATTCAGTAAGTGTAGTTTCTTAAAGATTAGTAGCAATATGAACTCTGAAATCACATCAGTGAGCTTTTCCTATTTTGTTGCATTAGTCCATCTTACACTTTGCATGAATCTTTTTCCCCTGTATGATTTTGTAACGTTCCACATTTGGAAAATACTGACACACTGAGGTTTATAGATCTTCCAGATGTTGGCACATTTCATTACACAATATTGAAGAAAATACCTCCATTAATATCACCAACAATCTCAGCAGAAAGATATTTGGAATCTGTCAAGCTCATGGAGGCTGATAGAAGTTTTCTAAAATTCTAATTTTTTAGCTTGAAGCTCAGATTTTATCACTAGCAACAGTGAGAGCAGTCGTCAGTTGTTTTCTTTGAAATGATGGGCCCACTTTCTTCATTTTTTGAGAGCATATCTGAGAATACCCAACTCTGAAGAGCCATATTTTCTTAATCATTCTTCTGAGTAAAAACAGTTTCTGAAGGGGAAAATTGGCTAGTTCAACTTATAACCCAATAGTCACAGAAGTGTTTTGCCTCAAGACAATCATCACACTTCAGTATGTGGCAGTAGTACTTCATGCATAGTTCTGTTTCCTTTCCCAGAATAATAGAAGGATCTGTACTGAAAGGTCAAGGATTAATAAAGCTAATAATATTTATAGCTTCATTAAAGACATTCTTAAGTGGAACTGGCATTTTTTTCTTACAGTATGTCTTTGTTGGTGAAGATAGAATGATTACTAATATGGTTTGGTCCCACTGCCTTGGTTCATGCTGAGGCATCAGCAGTTTTACCCACCATTGCTCTTACACCATCAGTGCAAATGTCAACATAGTGAGAAAGGCAGATATTGTCTTTATATTGTTATGTAAATTATTTTTATGTTGTAGATTCCCTTGAAGGGTATTCAGGATCCCTGCAGATCACATTTTGAAAACCACTCCAATAAAGGATATGTAAGATAAAGTACAAGTGAACTTAATGGTTAAAAAAGAGAGAGTCAGAGATTGGGTGAAAATTGAACACTGAATATTTGATACTAAGAAATTAATATTAAATTTTTCAGATGTGATAGTGATATTAAAGGTTATGTGTTCTTTTATACATAGTGAGTGGAGGTACTTGTATTTTAGAGAACATACAGGAATATCTGTGGATGATAGGTAAGATGTCTGGGAATTGCTTCAAAAAATTAAGTGGAATGAGGTATAGTGGAAAAAAGTTTAGGTTAAACCATATGTGATACCTTATGGTAGGAAAGGTATATTTGTGGTTTCAATGCAATGAGCTTCAGTTTCAGAATCAGAAAAATTCTGTAATTTAAATGTACTGGGACCCTGGACAAATCTCTTAACTTCTCAAAATCTGTTTTTATACCTGGAAAACTGGGAAAATACTGCTTAACTCACGGAGTTTTGTACAGAATAAGTGAGATAATGTATATGAAGTATCTAGCACATGATAATTGTACTATATAAATGTTAATAACCTTGGGGAGAAAAAGGATTCAGAGCTTTCTTGTTTTTGCTACATATGGAAAGATACCAGTTACAGAGTAGAAGGAAATGAAGTAGCATTGCATTCAGGTCATCATTTTAAATGAATGGGAAAATGGCTTTGGAAGTTGAATGGAAGTTTGGCTTTTCCCTTTGACCACTGAATCTCCTTGTTTATGTTTTCATTCCTTTGGCTTTGCTTATAGAGGCTACTGATGGGTAGTTTAGTTCTAATGTCACCTGCTTTAAGAGAGAAAAATCTCATTTTAAATCTGAGAAAATCAGTGCAGCTACAAAAGCCTCTCTCTTTCCTCTCTTAGGTTCATATGTAAGATTTAATAACTTAAAGAAATAGAACTGAAATATATTTAGCTATAAATAAATGACTCAGAGAATTCATTTCTAGGTTTTAACCTTTTGTATTTCTTTTCTTAGAAGCAGGAATTACATTCCACACCTATGATTACCTGATTGTCTACCCAGGCCTTTTTATTGGTGTGTGCAATAATTAAACCAGTGGTAGAAAATAGTGTCTATGATTATGTACGTGTATGAGTCAGAGTACAAAATGAAGTTACAAAACACAACAATAAAATCACCATATTCTTTATTTAATTTTAAATTTGATTTTGCTCTTTTGGTTACTGTTTGTGCTCAGTGCAGAAATCAAAAGGTTTATGTACATTGAGGCATTTCATGACCATCTATGTCCCATTCTGTGTCTTTCCCCCAAACTCACCCCCTAACGTCTTACTAGATGCACTTACTAGTGCATCTTTACAGTGTTTCTTTTTGCAAATATAATCAAATGGGACTATATTTATTCTTAGCTCACTACCCTCACCCCTAATTCAGAAGATAACACTCTAGACATACTGTTCTACACCTTATTTGTTTTACTTAACATTGGAGATCTTTCCCTTCCAGTCTCCTGCACATAAGTACGTGGCATGTTTCCAGTCATTTGCTATTACAAATAATGCAGCAGTGATTACCTTTCATATGTCATTTCATGTGTAATGATATCTAATGGATATGTTTTTAGAAGTGAGATTGCTAGATCATAGGATAATGAATGGCTTTGTAATTTAAAACATATTAAAGGAACACCAGCGGGGTCATCATGAAGATGGCGGACTAGGCAGAAAGACTGCACAGACCCTCTTCAACAAAGAAAAGGGAAACCAATTAACACAGACACAGAAGATAATCCTGGACCCCGAGCCTTGAAGGGAAGGATATAGAAGTGGACTAAACCCCAACTAGCAGAAGAATTTGTGTGAAAATACCAAAAAAGGAGACAGACGGAGCTGTGGTCTGGCAGCGATCCTGAGCGATCCTGATGGCACAGGCAGCTTGGAGATTCCCGAGTGCTGGTAGGACTTAAGAATTAACCAAAAAATCAGCCCTGCTAGCCAGGAACTGCACGGAGGACTGCTCCGGTGGCTGGAGAATAAATGGAGAAGGTGAAGGGAAAGGCGGGCTGAGCTGTGGACTTTTGTCGGTCTGGAGGGCACCACCATTTTGAAGGTCTAAAAGCAGCTTGACTATTTTGGATATTTAAAGAAACAGCACTCTCACAGATTCCTGGGGCTTAAGAACACATTCTGCTTTCCAGCAACCCCAAGGACCCTCCGGACCTGCAAGACTGAAAAGGTACGACACTCCTCTTGTTACTCTTATACCCCACACCCGCTTGGTGAAAGGAGGTGCTGCCATCTCCCACTCCTGCCTACCTTCTGGGCCCACAGGAACTCCATCATAGTCTGTGTGCTCAGACGGAGCCTGGGTGCCCTGCCCTGTCCTCCACCGATTTTTTTTTTCTCTCTCTCTCTCTTTTTTTTATTTTTTTCTTTTTCGCTTTCTATTTTCTGGTGATTAGTTTCTTTGTATTTATCTGTTTTAAAACAACTATTATTATTAATATTTTTGTCCTTTTTACTATTATTCCTAATATTCACCTCCCAGGTCCTAGTTTTCAGTATTTTTTCTTTTCCCTGTTCCTGGTTGAAATTTTTTTTTTTTTTTTTTTAATTTAAGTTGTGCCCCCCTTCTTTTTTCTAGTGGTTAACTCCATTCCTTGTTTTTCTTTTTGCATTTTTCCCATTTCTTTTTCTTTCATTATTCTCCTTCTCTATTTTTTTTCTCTTAATGCCCTATCACCAGATATTGCAGGTTTTCTTGTTTTTTCTTCTTCTTTTTCCCTTTTTTCTTTTTTTGGTTACTGTTCCTGTGTGATTACATGGTGTGTTTTTTGTCCCTGTGGTTTTAGTTTTTTGATGCTTATTCAATTGTAATTTGTGTCTAATTGAGTGGGAGACAACAACAGTCCCCATAAGACACAACTACA
>NW_006921765.1:6334222-6350067 GCF_000298275.1 Orycteropus afer afer | reverse complement strand
ACTGTGGTCAATGTCATGAGACAAAGTATATGTAAACTGCTGTATGGAAAGTGAATTTGCTCTGTAAATCTTCACCCAAATCACAATAAAAAAAAAAAAAAAAAGGGACACCATACTTTTATAACAAATTTAGAAATGTGCCCAGCATTGTATGTACTGCAGTTCACTAGAGTTATAAATTCTTCACTGTTTGTTTCTGATCAGATTGTTCTTTGTGATTAAATTGTGTTAGGGTCCCCAGTTAGTTGCCTATGAGCTGTTAATATGTGATATAACTATTTATGACATTATGTAATGAGATTGGCAGAAGTTGAAAAACATGACCCAACTCCTTGACCACATAAATTAGGGGTTGTACCCTCTATTTAGCACTAGAAAAGAATCTTTGAACCCACTGACTACAGGATATAGGAAGAGACTGTTTAGTGGTGGGTATAGCATGGAACAGTGATTGACCAAACCCAGATAAAGTACTGGGAGTGTTACCACCAGGCACAGATACTGTTTCACCTGTATGCTCTAATTTTTCTACTGTGGAAAATACTTGTTTACCATTTATTTGGTAGATATGATTAAAGAATTGATGATTTTATAAAATATTTTTAAAAATTAGGAAAACTATTGAGCAAATTAAAATGTCCTTTTTTTAATCTGCTTAGTTCCATGGAAACAGATCTTTATCTGAGTATCAGGCTCTTGGAAAGGTTTACAAAGGAAGCTAGGAAGATAGAACTACTTTGAGTAAAAATAGAAGAGCTCAATATCTACTTCTACCTAGCAGCTGAGGCTGGCACAGGACTGGGCAGTGTTTCTTTCTTTTGTACATAGGGTCGCTATGAGTCAGAGCCAACTAGACGGTACCTAACAACAACAACAACAACAGCGTCTAAATTAAGGAGCTCTGGTGGGGCAGTGGTTAAAGCATCTGGCTTTTAACCAAAAGGTCAGTGATCCGAACCCACCATCTGCTCTGCGGGAGAAAAAGGAGCCAGTCTGCTTCACTAGAGATTTGCAACCTTGGAAACCCTATGGGGTAATTCTACTCTGTCCTGTAGGGTCGCTATGAGTCAGAACTGACTCAAGAGCAGTGGGTTTGGTTGGGGTTTTTTGTTGTTGTTTAGTTTAGCAGCTAGGTTGGTGGTTCAAGCAATTTGCTTCTGTAAAGATTACAGCCAAGAAACCCTATGAAGCAGCAGTTCTACTGTGTAACACATGGGGTCCCCATAAGTCAGAGCAAAGGCCTGGAGTTAGATAACCAAATGGGAAGAACACACTCGGCATTTCTCAGGCTGAAAGAGGTGAGGGAAATATTCAAGCCTCAAGTTGCAGTATCGAAAGATTCTGTGGGCAAAATTTTTGAATGATGTAAGAAACATCAAATGAAGATGGAAGGAAAACGCAGAGTCACTGTACCAAAAAGAATTGGTCAGTGTTCATCTATTTCAGGAGGTGGCATAAGATCAAGAACCAATGGTACTGAAGGAAGAAGTCAAAGCTGCATTGACCTGAAAGGAGAACATTGGCGCCTCTGCACAGTGGCTGTTAGGAAGCTTTCACACTGCTGACAGGGACTACATCTATTTAGATGTCATGAAACTTCACATCATTAATATGAGAACTAAAGCACCAAATAAGCTATAATTTCCTGAATGACTATAGCAGTGATGATAATAATAATCATGGAAGGCTCTCTCACATTTATTTATATCAATAGAACTCCAAGGTGGTGCCGTCGAGTCATTTCTGACTCATAGCGACCCTGTGCACAGCAGAACAAAACACCGCTGGTCCTGAGCCAGCTCCATGATTCTTGCTATACTTGAGCCCATTGCCGCTGCCACTGTGTCAGTACATCTCGTTGAAGGCCTTCCCCTCCTTCGTCGACCCTCCACCTTACCAAGCATGACATTCTTCTCCAAGGAATGGTCCCTTCTGACAACATGACCAAAGTATGTGAGACGAAGTCTGGCCATTCTCACTTCCAAGGAGCATTCTGACTGCACTTTCTCCAGGACAGATTTGTTAGTTCTTTTAGGAGTCTGCGGTACTTTCAGCATTCTTTGCCAGCACCACAACTCAAAAACATCAATTCTTCAGTCTTCCTTATTCATTGTCCTCTTTAAAGATACCGTTATGAAAATCACAAGTAACTTCTGAGAATGTGTTAATAAAGACATACGGAGGAAAAAAAAAAAAAAAGCTGCATTGGAGGAATTGGCAAAGAACAGGTCTCCAGGAATTGACGGAATACCCATTAAGATGTTTCAACAAACGGATGTCGCGCTGGAGGCACTCACTCGTCTTTGCCAAGAATTTGGAAGACAGCTACCTGGCCCCTGACTGGAAGAGATACATATTTGTACCCATTCCAAAGAAAGGTGATCCCACAGAATGTGGAAATTATTGAACAATATCATTAATATCACATGCAAGTAAAATCTTGCTGACGATAATTCAAAAACGGTTGCAGCAGTATATTGACAGAGAAATTCCAGAAATGCAAGCTGGGATCAGAAGAGGACATGGAACAAAAGTTATCATTGCTGATGTCAGATGGATCTTTGCTGAAAGCAAAGAATACAAGAAAGCTGTTTACTTGTGTTTTATTGACTATGCAAAAGCATTTGATTGTTTGAATCATAACAAATTATGGATAACATTGAGAAGAATGGGAATTCCAGAACACTTAATTGTGCTCATGAGGAACCTGTACTTACACCAGGAGGCTGTTCAAACAGAGCAAGGGGATATAATATGGTTTAAAAATCAGGGTTGTATCCTTTCACCATACTTATTCAGTCTGTATGCTGAGCATATAATCCAAGAACTTGGACTATATGAAGAAGAACATGGCATCAGGATTGGAGGAAGATTGATTAACAAACCTGCGATATGCAGATGACACAACTTTGCTTGCTGAAAGTGAGGATGACTTGAGGCACTTAATGATGTAGATTAAAGACTACAGTCTGCAGTATGGATTACACCTCAACATAAAGAAAATTAAAATCTTCACAACTGAGCCAATAAGCAGCAACACGATAAATGGAGAAAAGATTGAAGTTGTTAAAGATTTCATATTACTTGGTTCCACAATCAACACCAATGGAAGCAGTAGTCAGGATACCAGATGACATATTGCCTTGGGCAAATCTGCTGCAAAAGACCTCTTTAAAGTTTGGAAGAGCAAAGATGTCTCATTGAAGCCTAAGGTATGCCTATCCCAAGCCATGGTATTTTCAGTTGCCTCATATGCATGTGAGAGCTGGACAGTGAATAAAGAAGACCTAAGAAGAGTGGAGCTCTGGTAACGTAGTGCGTAAGGCACTTGACTCCTAACCAGAAGGCTAGTGGTTCAAACCCACCAGCCACTTCTTGGAAGAATGGTTGGACAATCTACTTCCATAGTGATAGTGCCTCCGAAACCCAAGGAGGGGTCGCTGTGAGCTGGGTCCGACTCGACAGCAAATAACAACAACAACAAGAGTTGATGCTTTTGAGTTGTGGTGCTGGTGAAGAATAGTAAAGTACCATGGACTGCCAGAACTACTAACAAATCTGTCCCAGAAAAAGTGCAGCCAGAATACTCCTTGGAAGCGAGAATAGCCAGACTTTTTGTCTCACCTGCTTTGGTCCTGTTGTCAGAAGCGACCATTCCCTGAAGAAGGATATCATGCTTGGTTAAGTAGAGGGTCGACAAAAAAGGGGAAGGCCCTTAACAAGATGGATTGCCACAGTGGCTGCAACGATGGGCTCAGGTATAGCAAGTATTGTGAGGCTGGCACAAGACCGGGCAGTGTTTCGTTCTGTGTGTGCAGGGTTGCTATGAGTAGGAGCCAACTCATGGTACTTAACAACAATAACAACAGGTTTGGCTTTTGTTAGGGTGTTGGGTTTTTTTTTGTTTGTTTGGTACAAGCTAAGTGTTATTACTTACAGTATGAATGGGAAATATTGGGACCCTTAGGAATGAATTTTTCCTCTTTAGAAATGAATTCTTCCTCTGATAATATCGAATAGAATGGAGTTTCAGACATCATTTCTTGTATTCACGTGCTCCTCATAGAGACCCCGTGTGACAGGGTAGAACTGCCATCGAGTTTTCTTGGCTGTAATCTTTACAGAAGCAAATCCCCGAGTCTTTTTCCTGCAGAGCTGCTGGATGGGTTTGAACTGCCAACCTTTGAACTAGCAGCCAAGCTATTTGATATATCACTTTGCATAGTTACTGTATCATTTCAAATTCATTTTGTCCCAAGCCAGCTTCTCGTTTGAGGCTGTTCTTATATTTTTCCATTAGTCCTCAAAGGTGTATCCATATATTCAAAATGAGTCTGAGAAAGCAGTTATTTGAATGAATTATAATGTTAAGAAATAAGGAGTCTGTTTAGAAATTAATTACTAGTATCTGTATCATTTTTAATAATTACAAAATGCAAATTTTCATAGCCTTTATTATCCTAGATATTCTTCATAGCAAATTACTGAATTATGTTAGGGGAAAAAACAGGCAAGGAAAAGTTATATGGATTTTCTTAAATTCATAAGCAGCTGTAAAAAGCAACCAGAATGCTAGAATGCTAAACCACTTAGAGCTTTCCTTTTGTGGCTAGATAAGGAAAATTTCAAAAAAGAAAAAGAGTATTGAGGTCTGATTAAAGGGCTGGTACTGTCTCTGCTTGGCACAAACAGTTAAGTGTTTGACTACTAACCACAAGGTTGGTGGTTTAAACCCACTCACAAGTGCCCCTGAAGAAAGGTCTGGCAATCTACTTCAAAAAGGTCAGTCATTGGAAACCCCTGTGGAGCATGGGGCTACTTTGCAAAGGTGGGAATTGCCATGAATTAGAATCAACTCAGTGGCAACTAACAACACCTGTGCTTTTTACCCCAGCTAGCTTGTTGTCCTGGTAGTAATTCACATCTCTTTGCCATGACCACTTTGTTCAATTTGTAAAAATACTGTTTCGGTTACCTAGTGCCACTCTGATGGGAATACACCACAAATGAGATGGCTTTAACAAACAGGAGTTTATTCTTAAAATTTGGAGGCTTTAAGTCCAAGTTCGAAGTGCCAGGCTCTAGGGGCTGGATGAAAGCCCCTCAACTTTGGGCTTCAGCTCTGCCTCCTGCTCCTGCCCACTGAAGCTGGAGGCTTTTCTTCACTCAGCTGCTGGTTGCTGAGGCTGACAAGCCCAAGGTCAACAAGTAGCAAGGCATAGTCCCACTATTACCAAACCATATAGCAGGCCATTAATTCAATTCCATTAAAAGTCCCAAGATTGGCAGAGCATGTCAGGCTGCTGAACAATGACTTGACTACATGCAGGGTTCAAGCTTGCCATAAGCTAGAGACCGTTCCCCAAGCTGCTGCTTATATACATGAAGCAGGTCTCATCCCTAAGGCAGCTACTCAGCTGCTCACAGTAGTTCCACCATGGAGTTGATTACCAGTCTCATCCTGGGCAGTACTACATCCAGCTGCCCAGCCACTCATCCAGGCCCAACAAAGTTGACACACAAACTTGACTACCACAAATACCTATTTAGAGAGTTTGTGCTTGTTTGTGTAATAGCCTTTCCTATGTGCTAGGTAGGCATTATGCTAGGAACTTGGCACGTATCATCCACACTTTCCTTATTCCAAAAAACCAAACTCGCTGCCATTGAGTCGATTCCAACTGATAGTGACCTCCGTTGGGTTTTCAAGGCAGTAAATCTTCACAGAAGTAAATTGCCCCTTCCTTTGATCGAATGGCTGGTGGGTTTGAACTACCAACCTCCTGGTAAGCAGTCAAATGCCTTAGGCACTACACTACTACAGGTCCTTACTTTCCTTATTAAAGCCCTAATATTTTATCCCTATTTTAAGTATGAGTATTCTTCAAAAATTTGCTATTACTGTAATTAAAACAAATGGCATGGCAAGACACCTTGAATTAATTTTTCTCTTTCAAATCCCCTCCAGCGTACCAGTAATGTTCGATCCACGTTTTTCAAAGACTGTTTATATGAAGTATTTGATGACTTGGAGTCAAAGATGGAAGATTCTGGAAAACAATTACTTCAGTCAGTTCTCCACCTGATGGAAAATGGAGCCCTAGTATTAACTACAAATTTTGATAATCTCTTGGAACTCTATGCAGCAGATCAGGGAAAACAACTTGAATCCCTGGACCTTACTGATGAGAAAAAGGTAAAAAATAAAGCCTTAGTCTCTTTTCAGGGAAGTGAGCTATATGTCTGTTTTCTAGTTGGTATATTGAATAACATCGGTACTTGTATAGCTCTAAAAAGGAAGGTTCTTATTCCTATTTGAGATTGGGTCTTGTTTGTTTTTTGAGACTGATTGCTAATATAAAATGCACATATAGTAAAAGTGTTCAGTTCTGTGAGTCTTGATAACTGCACCTGGCTTAAAGCAAGGTTATATATAAGTTACTTGCATTATAAGATCTCTTTAGCATTTGGTAGTATTGGTGGAATGAGTCGGGGCCGACTCGACAGCAAATAACAACAATAGAATTTTTTTTCCCTTTGGCACCTATTAGAAATGTATGAAAACTACTTTGTAAAGTCTGGAAGAGCAACTTTCTAGGATTTCCACGCCAAGCGATAGCTGAATTGACATTAATGTTCATTAGAAGCTTCAGCAGACTTTTTTTTTTAGATGTTGCCATACCTAAGCCATCTACCATAATATTGAATTATGGATACAGGTGAATGCAAGGAACTGATAATAGAATTAATATTTAAGGTCTCATATCTCTTGCTCTGTGATTTTTGTAATTTTCCTTCTATACTTGGCTTTTCTCAGGAAACTGTCTTTATGTCCAATTTATAGCCCAATTAATAGAGTTTGAACAGGCAAAGGGGTTAGCCCACTGGCTAACATGGCTATTCTCTGCCATGGTACTGCCTCTGCCAGAGTAGTAGCCATCATACTAATCCTGTGATTTAACTGACCTTCATGCTGGGTTTTAAAAGGGAGAAAACACAAATTTAAAGAAATAGTTTTCTCTGGCTGGAGTGTTTTCTACCTGTTACCCTCATGCTTTGTATGGTCAGCTCCTCCTTACCCTGTAAGTCTCAACTTAAATATTATATCCTCCAAGAGGTCTTTTCTGACCATCCTATTTAAAGAAAAAAACAAAACAAAACTCGCACTATCGATTGAATTCTGACTCATAGCATTGGGTTTCTGAGGCAGTAAATCTTTATGGAAGAAGGTTGCCCCATCTTCCTTCCTTCCACAGAACAGCTGTTGGGTTTGAACCACTAACCTTCTGGTTACCAGTCAAATGCCTTAGGCACTATGCTACTAGAGCTCTTATTTGAAGAAGGAACCTACATTTATTTTTTGTTCAATTCTCTTGTCTATTTCCTTCATAGCATTTACTACAACTTGAATTTTTAATGTCATCTGTTTGTGTTTTTGTTTTGGGAGCTCTGGTGGTATAGTGCCTAAGGCATTTGACTGCTAACCAGAAGGCTGGTGGTTCAAACCCACCAGCCGTTTCTCAGAAGGAAGATTGGGCAATCTACTTCTGTAGAGATACTGCATTGGAAACCCAAGGAGGGGTCACTATGAGTCGAAACTGACTCCAAGGCAGTGAGTGTTAATGTTTTAACTGTTAACCATGTCAGCTATTCCTACCTTTGTATCACTGATGTCTAAAATACTAACTAGTATATAGTAGGTCCTCAGTAAATATTTTTTTAATTAACAAATGAGTAAATTAAATTCGAGAATTAGTAGCTAGACCAAAGGTCATCCCCAAGTATTCATGAACATCAGAAGCATAAGGACCATTTCAAAGCTAAAGATGTCTATTAAACTACACATTTTCCTTCTCATTTTATCTTTCAGCCTCAAGATTTCCTTTGTATTTTCAGCCCACATTAGGGGCAATATTTAATACACTGACTGGTAGTTAGAATGAGGCCTAGTAATATTCAAATTTCTCTCTGTGCCTCTCGACTATTTTTCCTAACCCATAGCATATTTCCCCAGGATGTTATAAGAATAAATTAATATTGCCTCAAGTTGTTGGGGAAATGAGTCCATGGATTCCAGGAGGCTATTGTTATCATTATCATCTAAATGATTATTTTTCACTGGGTAGATTTTTAGGTAACTGAGAGGTGACTAAAGTGATTCTCTCTCACTTCATCTATTGCCTCTCTGTCTGTCAGTGGAGGCTTGCATGTTGCTATAATGATGAACAGGTTTCAGCAAATCTTCCAGACTAACGGTGCACTAAGAAGAGCTTGATGATCTGTTTCCAAAAATCAGCCAGTGAAAACTCTGTGGATCATACTGGTCGTACCTGCAGCTGATCGTGGAGGTGGTACAGGCCTGGGCAACATTTTTTTCTGTTGTGCATGGGGTTGCCATGAGTTGGACATGTTCAGTGCCAGCTAACAACATTATTACTACAATAAGAAATTACCATAAAACTTACTGGTTTAAAACAACAAATACTTATTTGCCCATGATAATGACGTTTAGCAGTTTGGACTAGACTTGGCAGGCAGTTCTTCTGCTAGTCTTGCAGATTACTCACATGGCTGCAATCAACTGCTGGTCTAACCAGGGGTGTATCATATAAAATGACCTCACTTACATGTTTGTTAGTGCAGGCATTTGACTCTGCCATGTGTCTCTAGCAGGATAGCCCAAGCTTCTTCAAATGTCATCTGGGTTCTCTAGCCTGTGAAAAAGGACCACACAAGGGCACAGGAAAGTTTAGCTTAATTCATTGGGAGCCTTTACTGAAACAGACATCCATTGCTCTCATACGTGTCATCAGTGGAAGGAGGCCTTATTGATTCTGCAAATAAGGCAAATAAATTCTAATTGTTGATGTTTTCAAAGAGAAATACTAAACTTGCTGCTGTAAGTCCTAACTATCATACCTGAAATGGAAAGTTAGTCTCCATTTTAGATTTTGTATTTTTGCCCTGTGATATCATGAAGCTGAGGAGTTAGGTCAGAAGAATAGTCCTCTAAAACAGCCTCTTGTCCTTGTGACCTTGAAGCACTTACTCCACCCCACCATCTCTGTTGATCTGTGTTTGTGTCATGCAGGTCCTCGAGTGGGCTCAGGAGAAGCGGAAGCTGAGTGTGCTGCACATCCATGGGGTCTACACCAATCCTAGTGGCATTGTCCTGCATCCAGCTGGATATCAGAATGTGCTCAGGAACACTGAAGTTATGGTGAGTGGTCTCGGGAAGTCCTTCCTGGGAAACCCCTCTAAGGCATAGGCCTTAAAGGGGAAATAGGTTCTGTGCATTAGTTAAAAGTTGGAAGGTCAAACTTCTTCCTGTGCTTCGTAGCTTGTGGATATGCACACCATCCTAGGAAATGTAAAGCTTCTCTTGAGGTTTCAAACCAGCGAATTTCGTTTATACTTGACTGACAACCAGCAGGTGGCACTCTGTTGCTGGCATCATCATCACACACCAAGAACACATTATTCCATTTCTTCATTGTTTAGTTTATTAGTGGTTAAGTGCTCACCTGCTAACCAAAAGGTCAGTGGTTCAAACCTACCAAAGGCTCTTTTCTGTGGGAGAAAAGACCTGGAAATCTGCTCCTATAAAGACTTTAGCCTAAGAAACACTATGAGGCACTAATACTCTGTCTTATTTGGTCGTTATGAGTTGGAGTCAACTCGGTGACACACAACATCAACATATCAAAAATGATTTGGGCAGCTTTTTACATTCTAAAGAGATGTGCAAACATGACTGGATTTTATTAAATTAACAAAACACTGCTCAATGGAAAAACTTTGAAAAATCAGACTCTTGTGATTAAATGCAGATTTTCTTCTTCACAAAAAAAAGTTCATGGATATAAGCTTTGGTCTTGCTCATGTATACACTGGTCCCTAACTCTGAGAGCAGTATGTGTACTGGCTGTCTTCATGACTGGGCCACATAGAATGGTAGCATCTTTACATGATAGGACAAAAGGAAGACCAAGAAAATGTGATGTTGTTTACAGCATGGGGCATTTTTTTTTTAACCTGTTCTTTCCCTACCATCTCCTGTAATTGTACCCATCACTGACTTTGATTGATCCCACAAACAAAATGACTTCTAATGTTTTAAATAACCAGAATACAATCTGTTTTCATTATCTGTGATAGTTACGATTTATAAAGTAACTACAAACACTAAATTAGTGAACATTGAATCCTTGCTCCTAGGAGAAATACAGGGTTAGGTTCCTATGGGCCTCTGATCACAACCGTTTTCATCAACCAAGCAATACACAACCTTGTTTCTTAGATGTTTTTGTTTAAAGACACGTTTTTTAATATAGTTGATTAGTTAACCTTGAACTCATGTAGCATTGTAGCTCATACCTGAATAGAGCTTATTTAATACATGTGTTTTTTTTGTGTGAGGTGCAGTACAGCTTTCTTATACTTAAGCACACTGTTGGGGGCATGTGAAACAATGACACACCAAAAATAATTTTAAAAAATCATAAAACATAGCAGTAAATAGACCGTAAAAGGGACACTTGTTAACAGTATGGAATCGGAAACAAGAAGGTAGGGCATCACTTTGTTTAACCTGACCATATGTGCCTAAACCAAAAAAAAAACAAAAACCCAAACTCGCTGCCATTGAGTCAGATCTGACTCATAGTAACCCCTCCTTGGATTTCTGGGGTAGTATTACTACGGAAGTAGATTGTCCAACCTTCCTTCCAAGGAGTGGCTGGTGGGTTTGAACTGCCAGCCTTCTGGTTAGCAGTCAAAGTTTTCACTGTTCTGTATATGTCCACAAATGACCATGAAAGTGCCACAAGTACTGACTTGGGGGTTGCAATATAATTTTAGCAAGTAGGTAAACTCAAAAATGTGGAATCTGCAAATAATGATCAACTGTATGTGTGCACAAGGGGCTCTGGTGGCGCAGTGGTTAAGGCATTCAGCAGCTAACCAGTGTCAGCAGTTGGACTCCCCCCATCTGCTCTGTGGGAGAAGAATAAGGCAATCTGCTTCCATAAAAATTTCCAGCCTTGGAAGCCCAACAGGGCAGTTCTGCTGTATCCTATAGGGTCACTATGAATCGGAATAATTTGATGCCAGTGGGTTTGTTTTTTGGGTACGTATGCACATACACATTGATGTTCTAGTGTCAGACTTTCTCAAACAAATCTGGTGGTGGATTTGTCTTCTCTGGTAATTCATGATTCCACTTTATAAGGCAACAAAGGCAAATCTGACTCAGAAAGTGGAAGGAGTAAGATCCATTGAAGCTCTGCTTAGTGTCTAAAGGCCTCTTAGTCCATAGATCTAAAAAATATACTAAAAAATAGACCAGTGCCAAGCCTATGAAACCCTAATTAGAGAACCTTCAGAAGAATGCCAGGTAAAGATAAAATTTTAGACCAATTACCAACTTACAGTAATTAAGCAGGGGATCAAAACTCCTCATAGAACATATCTACTTTCTTATACTCTGTGGGACTCTGTCTTGATTAGCTGGTCATCACAGTCTAAGTGTGGCAGTTATAAGACTATTGACTTTATAATGTTTCAGACGTGCCTCATGTGTGTGTTCACAATGTCATTCATATGTTGTTTCTTTTCCTTCAAGAGAGAGATTCAGAAACTCTACGAAAATAAGTCATTTCTTTTCCTGGGTTGTGGCTGGACTGTGGATGACACCACTTTCCAAGCCCTTTTCCTGGAGGCTGTCAAGCATAAATCTGACTTAGAGCATTTCATGCTGGTTCGGAGAGGAGATGTAGATGAATTCAAGAAGCTTCGAGAAAACATGCTGGACAAAGGGATTAAAGTCATCTCATATGGAAATGAATATGCTGATCTTCCCGAATATTTTAAGCGACTGACATGTGAGATCTCTACTAGGGGCAGATCAGGTAAGATGCATTTTGAGATTGAGGGGTCAGAGAGCAATAGCTTTTTTGCCATTTACGTATTTGTGATAGGTAAAATCATTATCAAGATGAGAAAAATAACACCTAACCAAATAACAAAGGGAGATCATGGTTAGTCTTCAAGTTATACTAAAATTCCATTTGGATAGTAAGAAAATGGGGAAAAGGTATACCTTTATATTATGTTGTTTAGCCTCACCAGTTTTCATGAAATGCCATTAGATTTCAAACTGAAAAAGAATGATAACTCAGTTTTGGCTAAGGGTGTGAGGAAAGGAACATATTCATGTACTGTTGGTGGGAAGGTAAAGTTATTGACACATTTTCTGAAGGGAAATTTGGAATATGTATCAATATTTGAAACCTCTGACCCAGAAATCCCTCTCAATGTAATTTATCCTAAGAGAAATTTCTCTTAAGGAGATCATTGGGTAGTTTCAAAAAGATGTATGAGGACATAATCAGTGTTATGTATAATGGCAAATAATTTGAAGCAATCTAAAATGTCCCAATCAATAGGGCATTCCATAGACATACCAATGTTTATTTGATAAAATACAACGAAGCCAATAAAAGGAAAAATGTATTTCTGTTTTCTTTTTTTTTTTTTTTGCTGTCAAACGATATCAGAGAAATACTGAGTAAAGAACAAAAGAAAAATAAAATAGTTGGGTCCCATTCATGTTAAGTTGTAGATTTGTGTATTTTTGTAGAGGTATATATGGAATGATGTTTATTTACTAAATTAGCTGCTGTTTTCTTTATGCAATAGATGTGTTAAAAAATTTTGTTTCTATGTTAGTAGAAATACTGTGATTATGCATTACCCTATAAAGGAAAAAATGTGAACTTTTTTTTTAACTTTTTGTTTACAGAGCAAATCTGTTTTTCATTCAACAATTCATGCACGTTTTGTGACATTGATTGCAATCCCAACAATGTAATAGCACTTTGCCCAGTTCCTCTCTGTGTTTACCATTTCCATTCGTCTTTCTTTTCTATTCCTTCCTGCCTTCTGCACTTTCTTATTGTTGTTAGGTTCCGCTGAGTTGGTTTTGACTCATAGCAGTTTTGACTCATAGCAAGCCTATGTACGGGAGCTCTGGTAGCATAGTGCCTAAGGCACTTGACTGCTAACCAGAAGGCTGGAGGTTCAAACCCACCAGGCACTCGTCGGAAGGAAAGTTGGGCAAGCTACTTCCATAGTGTTACCACCCCCCTGGAAACCTAAGGAGGGGTCGCTCTGAGTCGGGTCCAACTCACCAGCACATAACAACAACAACAAACCTGTGTACAGTGGAACAAAACACTGCCCAGTCCTGTACTGTCCTTAGAATCATTGTCATACTTGAATTCATTGTCGCAGCCCCTATGTAAATCCATCTCATTGAAGGTCTTCCCCTTTTTCACTGACCCTCTACTTTACCTCATAGCCTTCTCTGGGGACTGTCCCTTATTACAACATGACCAAAGTATAAGTGACAAAGTCTGGCCATTCTCCCTTCTAAGAAGCATTCCAGCTGTACTTCCTCCAAGACAGGTTTGTTTGTTCTTCTAGCAGTCCATGGTACATTCATTATTCTTCACCAACACCAAAAATCAAATGGATCACTTCTTAGGCAGTATTTTTTATTCATTGTCTGGGTCTCACATGCATATGAGGCTTTTAAAAATGACTTGGATCAGGTACACCTTAATAGTCTTCAAACTGACATCTTTCTTTGCTCTTTAACACTTTTAAGAGGTCTTTGCAACAGATTTGCCCAGTGCAGTACATCATTTGGTTTCTTGACTCCTGCTTCCATGAACATTAATTATGGATCCAAATAAAAAGAAATCCTTGATAACTTCAATATTTTCTCCATTTATCATGATGTTGCTTATCAGTCCACTTGAGGATTTTTGTTTTCTCTATGTTAAGGTATAATCCGTACCGAAGGCTGTAGTCTTTGATCTTCCTCATTAAGTGCTTCAAGTCTTCTTCACTTTAAGCAGCAGGTTTGTGTCATCTGCATATTACAGGTTGTTAATGAGTCATCCTCCAGGCCTGATGGTACATTCTCCTTCATATAGTGTAGCTTCTCAGATTATTTGCTCAGCATACACATTGAATAAGTATAATAAAAGGATACAGCCCTGATACATACCTTTTCTGATTTTAAACCATACAGTATCCCTTTGTTCTGTTTGAATGACTGCTCTGGGTCTACGTACAGGTTCCTCATGAGCACAATTAAGTATTTGAGATTCCTATTCTTCACAATGTTATCCATAATTTGTTATGGTTTACACAGTTGAATGCCTTTGATAGTCAGTAAAACACACATAAATATCTTTCTGGTATACTTTGCTGTCAGCCAAGATCCATCTGACATCAGCAGTATTCCTCATTCAAGTGTATATCTAATGTAGAAGTATGTGTATATCATAATGTTTCTTACAGCTCTTCTGAATCCAGCTTGAATTTCTGTCGTTATACTGCTGCAACTAGTTTTGAATTATCTTCAGCAAGATTTTACTTGCATATGATATTAATGATATTGTTTGATAATTTCCACAATCTGTTGGATCACCTTTCTTTGGAATGGGTACAAATATGGATCTCTTCCAGTCATTTGATCAGGTAGCTGTCTTCTAAGTTTCTAGGCATAAACGAGTAAGTGCTTCCAATACTGCATCCATTTGGTGAAACATCTCACTGAAAATTCTGTCAGTTACTGGAGCTTTGTTTTTCTGCAATTTCTTCAGTGCAGCTTGGACTTCTTCCTTCAATACCATCAGTTCTTGATCATAATGCTACCTTCTGAAATGGTTGAACGTCAGTCATTTCTTTTTTTTTTAACAATGCATTTCATTGAAATATAATTTATGTACAGTGAAATACACAAAACTGAAGTGACATGGGTCAGTGCTTTCTTTTTTTCCTTCTTGCAGTGTTCTTTCTCCTCCCCTCTCACCCTTGGCAACCAATGAAGAAAGTTTCCCTCCATATATAAACCTTTCCTTGACCCTCCACAACAACGAACTGTAGTCCTTCCGTAATTGACTTATTTTACTCAGCATAATGTCGTCCAAGTTCATCCATATTATGTGGTGTTTTGCAGACTTTACATTATTCCTTAGTGCTGCATGTTGTTGTTGTTTGCCATCGAGTCGGCCCCAACTCATAGCTACCCCTCCTTGGGTTTCCGAGGCAGTACCACTACGGAAGTAGGAATGCCCAACCTTCCTTCCAAGGAGTGGCTGGTGGTTTGAACCGCCAGCCTTCTGGTTAGCAGTCAAGTGCCTTAGGCACTATGCTACCAGCACTCCATTACATGTATGTACCATAGTTTGGTCATCTACTTTTCTGCTATAAATCTTAGAAATAAGTCCCTTGCCAGATATGTAATCATCAGCAAGTATGAATTTGTTGCTGTCGTTTTTGTTATGTGCTTTATCATGTGTCCATTTCTTTGTTCCATATAATTTTCTATGCTGAGCTCATTTGTTTCTGAATCGTGTTATCACTTCTTTCATTGCTATTGTTTTAGTATTTGCTGAATATTTATGCTGGTCCTCCTTTTTGGTTTAAAGGTTTATCATTTTTCTTTGAGGCTACCCTGTGTTTTATAGTTGTCTTTCCAAGTTTAGAACAGTCCGTTCTATCTTGTAGTTGTCCTGACTTCCCTACCATCTAGAAATTCTGTAATGACACAGTTTTTTACCTCTTTTTGGTTTGCAGTTGTCCTCATTTGTCAATTGATGTCTCTGGTTCCCTCTTTACAATCTTGTAGGCTTCTTTACTTTGTTGGGGTTTTTTTTTTGTTTGTTTTTTTATATTTTAGGATTTGGGTGAAGATTTACAGAGTAAATTCACTTTTCATACAGCAGTTCACATATACTTTGTCTCATGTCATTGACCAAAATTTACAATGC
>NW_006921765.1:6292010-6327127 GCF_000298275.1 Orycteropus afer afer | reverse complement strand
GGTTTCCCTTTTCTTTGTTGAAGAGGGTCTGTGCAATCCTTCTGCCTAGTCCGCCATCTTGCCCCGCCTCAGGCTTCTTTACTTTGGATACTTCCATAGTTGGGTTGGTTTGTTGGTTATATTATCATGTGTGTTAATTGTCAGTTGGGTTTGTTGTTATTACTTCTCTGTCAAAGGACTCCCTTTATCATCTCTTATAAGGTTGGTCTGGTTTTAACAAATTCCCTTAATTTCTGCTTATCTGGAAATATCCTAATTTCACCATCATATTTAAGGGACAGTTTTGCTTGGTACATAATTCTTGGTTGGGGATTTTTCTCTTTCAGGGTTTTATATATACTGTCCCATTGTCTTCTCGCCTGCATGGTTTCCACCAAGAAATCCGAACTTAGTCTTATTGGTTGCCCCTTGTAGGTAACTTTTAATTTTTCCCATGCTGCTCTCATCATTCTTTCTTTGTCTTTGGTTTTGATAAATTTGATGATGATATGTCTGGGTGATTTTCTTTTGGGGTCTATCCTGTTTGGGTTTCGTTGGACATCCTGAATGGATATATTTTTATCTTTCATCATACCAGGAAAATTCTCTTTCAACAAATCTTTGACAATTTTCTCTGTGGTTTTATTTGTCTCTTCCTGTTCTGGAATTCTGATTACACGTAGGTTATTCCTTTTGATGGTATCCTACATGAACCTTAGGCTTTCTTCATCTTGTTTTGATCTTTTTTTTCTGATTTATCTCTTTCAAAAACAGTGTTCAGATATTTACCTTCAAGCTCCCTAATTCTGTCTTCCATTGGTTCAATTCTGTTCCTTTCCCCATTCAATGTCTTATCTATTTCTGAAAATTTAGTATTAATCGTCTGGATTTCTGTGTGTAGATTTTGTATCATTTCTGATTTTTCATTTATTTTGTCATTTTGTTCTTGTATTGTCTTTTGAAATTGTTCTAGGGTTTTCTCTGTGTTTTCCTTGATCTGTCTTTCAGTTTGTTGAAGATACCTAAATATATTCTTTTGAATTTCTTATCCATTGCTGCGTCTTCCGCAGGGATGTGTTTTGCGTCTATATCCTGGTCCCTTGTTTTTCCTGCTTTATCTTGCTTCTTTGTGTGGACTGTGATGCTCTGTTGTCTCTGAGGCATTGTGACATTTTTGTGTTTATATTTAATTGATGATTATTGGAGTGACTTGCCCACGATTTTCGTTTTGTTTGTATGTTATCTACACAACCAGGGTACTGTGCTCCTCTATTTGCTAGTTGACAGCACTTATACACTCACCACCTGCCTCCTTTCTTGTTGTCAGCCTCTCACATGTCCCTGCCGACTTTGGCATACAGATCCTACTCTTAGGTCCCTGGAATCCGAATGAGAATCCTATCACTTTAAAATCCAAAATGGTTGCCACTTCTAAAGATTCAAAATTCCTGCATCCTCGGTCACTTTAAATATCCAAAACAGCTGCTACTTGTAGACATTCAAAATGGCTGCCCCTCGGTCACTTTAAATATCCAAAATGGACGCTGCTTATAAACTTTCAAAATGGCTGCCCTCTCGGTCACTTTAAATATTCAAAATGGCTGCCGTGTATAAACAGTCAAAATGGCTGCACCCTCTGGACTGTGAAAAGTCAACAGCTCAGGTTGTCTCCCACCTTGCTATTTCCTTTCGTAGTCATAGGCCCCCAGCACAGTTGTCCCTGCAGCCCTTGGTGACCAGCACTGATCTTTAGGTCAATTCTCAGATTCCAGCACTGCTTGAAAATATTCGTGCTCTTGGTCCCATCAGAGTAGCTGACAGTCCACAGCTCCGACTGTCTGTGTACTCACTGTTTCCATCAGGTTTTTCCACTAGTTGTTGCCTAATCTACTTCTGTATAGTTCCTTTCAAAGCTCAGGGCTCCAGGATTACCTTCTGTATCCCTGTCCTTTGGCTTTTCTTTTCTTTGTGAAAGAGGGTCTGTGTTGCTTGTCTGCCTATTCCTCCATCTTACCAGAAGTCTATCATTTCTTTTGGTACAGTGACTCTGTGTATTCCTTCCATCTTCTTTTGATTCTTCCTGCATTGTTCAATATTTTGCCCATAGAACCTATCAGTATCACAACTCAAGCTTGAATTTTTTCTTCAGATCTTTTTGCTTGAGAAACGCTGAGTGGGTTCTTTCCTTTTGATTTTCCAACTCCAGGTCTTTGCACATCTAGTTATAATGCTCTGTCCTCTCAAGCTGCCCTTTGAAATCTTCTGTTAAGCTCTTTTACTTCATTTCTTCCCTTTGCTTTAGCTACTGTCTGTTCAAGCACAAGTTTCACAGTCCCTTCTGACATCCAGTTTAGTCTTTTCTTCCTTTCCTATCTTTTTAAAGACCATTTTGCTTTCTTCATGTATGATGTGTTCCCACAACTCTTGTGGTCTTTACTCATTGATGTTCAATGCATCCAAACTGTTCTTCAGATGGTCTCTGTGTTAGGCTGGGTTCTCTGAAGAAGCAAAACCATATGTAAGTATAAATCTGTATAAGTAAAACTGAGAGAAAAATTCATCTTAGGAAAATGGCTCACACACTTACAGAAGCTGGCAAGTTCCAAGTTCTTAGATCAAATGTCAAGCTGGAGGTTTATCCCAACTCACACAGCTGTAGGGGCTGATGAGCTCAAGGTTGGCAGGCAGTATACCAGCTGTTGACACCAACAAATGATGAATCCAAGATCTCCAGGCCAAATGGTGCATTGTTCACTTATGGACAGTTGTAGGCAGCACACAACAGAATCCCAATCCACAGACAAGTGTCTCTTTTTCCCAGGATGTCCATAAATGTATTGGAAGCAGGCCACACTCCTAGGGAAACTCCCTTTCAACCAACTGGCTGCTCAAAACGTATATATCAGATCTCATCATGGGACTAACCCACATCACAACTACCTAAACCACTCAGAATTGTGGTCCAGCCAAGTTGACACACAACTCCAACTATCACAGTCTCTAAATTCAAGTGGGATATATTCAATGTCATATTTTGGCTCTTGTGGATATGTTTCGATTTTAATCCCCTTCAACCTAAACTTGCATATGAGCAATTGACTGCTCCACAGTCCACCCCAACCTTGTTCTAACTGTTGATACTGAGCTTCTCCATCATCTCTTTCCTTAGATGTAGTCGATTTGATTCCCGTATTTCATCTGGTGAGATCCATGTGTGTAGTCCCCATTTATATTGTTGAAAAAGGTGTTGTGCAAAATTCTATCATATAGTCTCCAGCATAATTTCCATCACCAAGGCCATATTATCTCAACTACTGATGCGTCTTCTGTGTTTCCAACTTTCATATTACAATCACCAGTAATAATCAACACATCTTGATTGCATGTTTGGTCAATTTCAAACTGCAGAAGTTGGTAAAAATCTTCAGTTTCTTCATCTTTGGCTAGTGTTTAGTGTATAAATTTGAATAATAGTAGAATTAACTTGTCATCCATGTAGGCATATGGATATTACACTATCACTGATATCATTGTATTTCCAGATAGATCTTGAAATATTCCTTTTAATGATGATTTTGTTTCCATTCCTTTTTGTCATTCCTGGCACAGTAGACCATATGATTATCCAATTCAGAATGTCCAATACCAGTCCATTGCAGCTCATTGATGCCTAGGGTATCTGTCTTTATGCATTTTGTTTCATTTTTTTACAACTTCCAATTTTCCTAGATTCAAACTCCATGTTCCAATTATTAATGGATATTTGCAGTTGTTTCTTCTCATCTAGAGTTGTGCAACATTAGCAAATGAAGATCCTAAAAGTTTTACTCCATCCATATCATTAAGATCGACTCTACTTTGAGAAGATAGCTCTTTCCTAGTCATAGTCATCTTTCAATTATATCAGAAAATGGTTCTCTGCCATTCATAAGGTTTTCAGTGGCCTGTTTTTTCATGTCCTTCTTTATAGTCTGTCTTTGTCTGGAAGTTCCCCTGAAACCTGTCCACCATGGGTGGTAGCCCTGCTGGCTTTTGAAATACCGGTAGTATAACTTCCAGCATCACAGCAATACACAAGCCACCACAGTGTAACATACTGACAGACAAGTTCACTCAGCTTTATCCCTAGGCAAATGCTGCCCTTTGGATCTAGTATGGTTGATTGTTCTAAGGGAAGCATACCTCCTTGGTTTCATTGTTCACTTTATAGGCCTATTGTTTGGCTGAATGTTGAGCCCCAAGGGGGAGTTCAGTTTCTGGCTTCAAGGTGACTAAGGGCCGTAGTCTCAGGGGTTCCACCAGTCTCTATCAGAAAGCCTGATCTTCTTTATTATTTTGAGTTTTGTTCCACATTTTTCTACCACTCTTTTCAGGACTTTCTGTTGTGATCCCTTTCAGACCAGTCTGCAGTGGCAGCCAGTTGTTCAGTTCTTAGGGTTGTGGAGGCTGAGGTGCATGTGATCAGTTACTCCTTTGGATAATTGTTCCCAGGTGTCTGATTTTCTTCACTGTTCTTTGCTTTGAAGAGATAAGATGAATGGTTGCACCTTAAATGGCCACTCACAATCTTTTAAGATCCCAGTTCTCTTCACCAAACATTTGAACATTGTCTTTGTGGACTATGTTATGCCAGTTGACCTTGGTATCCCCTCAGAGTACTGAGCCCCTAGGCCCAACGACTCATTCTCTCAAGGTGTTTATGGCTAAGAAGTTTTCATAACTTTGTCTCTTATATGCTGTATTGTATTCATGGATGTATTTGCAATACCTGTAAATACGTATGTCAAAATATCATCTCTCAAACCTCAAGGGTGTAGTTCCATTCTCCTTCCCGTGCTTGTTCAGTTTGAGTTTCTATCTGTGTATCCACTCATAGATTATTGTTATTGAGGGATTATGTATGTAATATATTTACCTTTGTTGCCTTTAATTCTCTTGTGTTCTTCCCAGTGTTTTCCTTTGCCTTGATCATTTTTTGCTGACTTCTCCTTTAGTATGTATTGCCTTTCCCTTAACCCAAGTTAATACATGTCTGCACTCTAGTTAGCGAATTACCCTCCCTTCCCCTACCAACCTTGGTAGCCTTCTTTCTTTGCTTTGCCTGACTTTCTATAATAGTGGTCTCAAAAAATATTTGTCCTTTTGTGATTGACTTATTTCACTCAGCATCATGTTCTCCAGATTCATCCATGTTATGAATTGGGTAATCAGTAGCAACTGGAAGGGTTTTAAGTTTCCCAATCGTAAAAGCCTGGATTGCCTAGAAGAGACTGTTGGTGGAATTATGGACATCAAAGGCCATTCTGGAGAGGGCTTACAAGGAAGTGAAGAAAGCTGTAATATCAGAGATGGCACAGACAGTGAGAAGCAGCAGCAGAGAAACGGCAGCAGCAGAACCATGAGGCTGGTGCAAGATGGCGTGAGACCCAACACAAAGAGCAAGAGAGCTGAGTTCCTTTGGGGCCAAGGCTTACTGGCAGAATGGTGTATATCCACACACTTATCAGTAGACCTGAAGAGCTTTATAACAGTTGGCCTGAGCAGGGCAGAAGCTGAGCCAGCCCAAGAGGCCCAGGAACAGGAAAGCAGAGCTACCTTAGTCTCAAAGGGTAGGGCCTCAACTTCTAGGGTCTCAAAGGGTGTCTGCTGCCCAAAGCTGAGGAGGCGGGGATGCCATGCCCAAAGGGCCAAGGAGGTGGAATCACCACTCAGATGTACTAGGAGATTGGGGCCACCCAAAGCAAAGGGAGCAAATTTGTCCTCCCAATGGACCTGGAAGGTGGAACGGAAGCCCAGGGCTAAGGGGCCTCCACCCAGAATCTGGAAGGTAGAACCACTGCCTAAAAAAAAAAAAAAGACTCACTGCCGTCAAGTTGGATCTGACTCCTGGCGACCCCTCCTTAGGTTTCCAAGGAAGTATCACTGTGCAAGTAGATGGCTCAATCTTTCTTCCGAGGAATGGGTGGTGGCTTTGAACCGCCATCCTTCTGGTTAGCAGTCAAATGACTCAAACACTACACCACCAGAGCCACTGCCTAGATGGTCTCAAAGAATGTTGTTGTTATGTGCCGTCGAGTCAAACCCGAGTCATAGCGACCCCTCCTTGGGTTTCCAAGGCAATATCACTACAGAAGTAGGATTGCCCAACCTTCCTTCCGAGGAGTGGCTGGTGGGTTTGAACCGCCAGCTGTCTAGGCTTGAGAACTAAAGTAAATTGTTCTGCTGCATTATTCACTTACTTGTTGCCTGTTATCTATTCCTTCCTTCAAATTTCTCCAATTTGGATTAGAAATATCTGTCTTGTTCCTGTTCCACCATTGTACTCTGGAAACAGATAACTTGTATTCCAGATTGCACAGGTTCACAGGGGAAGAGGAATTTTGCCCAAGGATGGAATTTAGACTTGGAGTTGATTTTTTTTTTTTTTTTGGCTTTAACAAACAGGAGTTTATTCTCGTACAGTTTGGAGGCTTTAAGTCCAGGTCCTAGGGGCTGGGTGAAAGCACCCCAACCTTGGACTTCAGCTCTGCCTCCTGCTCCCAGCCCCCTGAAGCTAGAGGCTTTTCTTAACTCAGACAGCTGCAGGCTACTGAGGCTGACAAGCCCAAGGTTGGCAAGTAAAAAGGCACAGTCCCAAAGTTACCAAATGACTGGAAGGCTATTGATTCAAGTCCACTGAAGTTCCCAAGATCAGCAGGGCTGTTGAGCAATGACTTGGCTCATACAGGGTTCGAGCATGCCATAAGCTCGAGAGCATTCCCAAAGCTGCTGCTTTTTTTTTTAATTTTATTTTGATTTGGGTGAAGATTTACAGAGTAAATTCACTTTTCATACAGCAGTTCACATATACTTTGTCTCATGTCATTGACCAAAATTTACAATGCAACAGCTCCCCTCCCACTTCCTCCCCATAGTTACCTCTTCCCAGTGGCCGTCCCTCCATACTCTTCTGCACCCTGAGCTATCTCCCTGTGCATAAGCAGCCCTTCCTTCTCCCATGATTGTTCTCTCCAGGGCATGTGTCTACTTGAGGTAAATGTTTAACTCACATGCCTGTACTTTGTTTGGCTGGAAACCACAGGTGTGGGTTCAATTCCAGACCTGAAGGGCAGCCAGGGGCCATAGTCTCAGTGGTTCCACCAGGCTCTGTTGGACCAGCAAATCTGGTCCCCCCCTTCTTTTTTTTTTTTTTCCTCCAAATGATTTTTTTTCCCCAAATGATTTTGAGTTTTGTTCCACATTGTTCTCCCTCTCTATCCAGGATCTCCCACACATCCCTTCCAAGTGGATGACAGTGGTAGCCAGGCACCATCTAGTTCTTCTGGTCTCATAATTGTATAGGTTGCATATCGGATGGTGTACCAGTCACTAGGACTGATTGTTTCCATTAATTTTGGTTTTCTTCTTTCTTCTTTGCTCTTGACAAGGAGAGACCCATAAAGTACAGGTATTTTTTAAGAACATAAAGACCTTTTCTGAAATCTAATAATCATTCCAGATTTCTTTTCTGAATCAGATTCCTTCAGGTGAAATTATTTTGTAATGGAAAACTCCATAATGGCTTATTACTCATGGCTATACTTTGATAGGTGCTTTGGTGGCAAAGTGGTTAAAGCATTTGGATGTTAACCAGGACGCCCGTGGTTTAAACCTATCAGCCACTCCATAGAAGAAAGATAAGGCAATCTGTTTCCATAAATATTTATAGCCTTGGAAACTTTATGGGACAGTTTCTGTCCTAAAAGGTTGCTGTGAGTTGAAATGAACTCAATGGTAGTGGGTTTATACTTTGATGTGGAAAAAGACTTTTAAGAGGCATCACCATTACTAACACTGAAAACTATGGCTACCTTTTCACTGGAAGTTTTTTTTTTAATTATTTTTGTCATTGTTGAGACTGTACACAGCAGAACACATACCAATTCAGCAATTTTTACATGTACAATTTAGTGACATTGATTACATTCTTTGAGTTGTGGAACCATTCTCAACTTCCTTTTCTGAGTTGTTCCTCCCCTATTAACATAAACTCATTGCCCCCTAAGGTTCCTATCTAGTCTTTCAGTTGCTGTCTGTCTGATCCCACATAGATAGATCTTAAAAAAGCGCACAGCTCAAGGTAGGCACTCTTTACTAATTAAGCTGTTGTGCAGTTTTAAGACTTCAAGGGATACTTTTGGATTAAGATTTAAAGATTACCTCAGGGCAGTAGTGATGGGGTTCATTCAGCCTCCATAGATCCAGAAATCTGGATTCCTTGAGAAATTGAAATTTTGTTCTGCATTTTCCCCCTTTAGATCAGGATTCTTCTATAAAATCTTTGATCAAAATGTTAAGTAATGGTAGCTGGGCACCATTGAGTTTTCCTGGTCACATGGCAAAGGGGCAGTGGTTCATGGAGGCAATTAGCTACACATTACATTTTCTTAGGAAAATTTTACAAAACCCTTAGAAAGACAAACTTTTCAGTTTATCTATTTAGTGAAAACTATTTAGTATTCTTTCTTGGGAATAAGCTTTTTGCTGTCGTGCAGTGTTTCAGATTCTGTTGTTTGTCCACAAGTAGGCTTTTCTATTGAGCATATTCTGTTTTTGTTAAAAGTTCTACATTTCTCTCAATCTGTATTGAGATTTTCTACTCATAAAAGATGCTAAAAATTTAAACAATAAAATCCTTCTGGGCAGCTGTGCCTGTTACACTACAACTTTTCTTGACCAAAAAAAAAAAAAAATCAGAAGTATTATGGAGCGCCAGAAATTGTCATTAGCTGTCGTAGGCTGCCTACTAGAGTGGTCTTCCCCAGAATTATGAGCTGTCATTAGAGTGTTCTGAATTTATAAAAATCAAGGATTTTCAATATGACCAAGCATCTTTACTAGAATAGTCAACTGAGTTTGTAGTTTAATTCTAGCCATGCAGTTAAGGTTAAAAAATATTTCTGCATTTTGAGATTATACAAATTTATCATCCCTGGTTATACCTTGAGTCTCTGTAGATATATTTGTTGTTGTTGTTTGTTGTTATGTGCCATCGAATCGGCCCCAACTAAGTGACACCTCCTTGGGTTTCCGAGGCAGTATCACTACAGAAGTAGATTGCCCAACCTTCTTCGAGGAGTAGCTGGTGGGTTTGAACCGCCAGCCTTCTGGTTAGCAGTAAAGTGCTTTAGGCACTTTGCTACCAGAGCTCCTTATAAATATATATAGATATAGATATATACACTGTTACTGGTAAGAGGTCTTTTGCTATTATTTTAACAGTGAGCATGAGGTATCTACATAACTAGCATTGTGTTTTGTATTTACTTTTTGCATAGTGAAAATTATTGGCTTCAAAATATTCTATAGAATCTAGTATGTATTTTTCAGAAAAATTAAGTAATGGGGCTCTTATGTCCATACTACAAGCAGTTATGTAATGGGGAATAGAAAAGTAATTCTCTTACATCCATACTAGAGTGTTATTTTGGTATATTTCTAATTAGTATTTTTTCCTGTGTTTTTTCTTAGTTGTGAACAAAGTATACATAGTTTTCATTGTTTTCTTTTATTCAGTAGTATATCATACGTTTTTCCACATGGCTGCAGTCTGATTCATAACCACTGTTTTTAGTTATATTCATGTGGATTTTAAAATTTCTCTATTATTCCTGTTAGCAGTTTTCTGGTTTTGTTTTCCATCTTTTTCTATTGTAACATTGCAGTGAGTAGATTCTTATCCCTATGGTTTTTACTTTTGCCAGGTAATTTAAGAGTTCTCAGTATAAATAGTAGGTCATAGGTCACGAACATTTTTATGGTTGATACTTACTGCTAAATTACTTTCTCAGAGGGAAATCCTAATTTGTAACCATCACCAATTTATATGTGTGAATGTGAATCTTTTATTTATATTGGTCAAATCTTTTATTACTCTTTTGTTCTATATGTTCATCTATATATTCTCCTATACCATTATCTATCCCAGTGCTGTCCAAGAGAATCTTCTGTAATGATAGTATTCTACAATCTTCACTCTGCAGTTCCGTAGCTAAAAGCTATGTATGGCGGTTGAGCACTTAAAGTGTGCCTAGTGCAACCGAGGTGTAGAATTATTATTTAAAACTAAATAGCCACATGTGGCTAATGGTACCATATTGGATAGGACAGATCTAATCTATTTTGTATTGTGGGAATATCTGCTACTTTTCCCTCTTCAACTTGGTTGAATTTGATCATTTGAGCAGTTTCACCTAAACTTGGCCTTTGAAGAGACTAGTTAGAGACAGCAGACACACTTGACCTACGTAAAATAGTTTTGCTTACAGGTAATCTTATGTACTAAGAAACCTGTTTCCCCGTTAATCACAACACTCTGAAGACTAATCCACTTTACTCTCCCCACCTCTTTTCTCTCTCCTTCTAGAATGGTTTTCACTTGTAAATACCATCCTTTCTAGTCATACCATGTGCCTTCATCTCACTTTAATTGGTTGTTTTTGCTGTTAATGTTTTTAGCTTAGCAGTTTAATGTTTGATACTGATGTGTACTCTTATTTATTAGCAGGGATGGTGAGAGAGGGTCAGCTAAATGGTTCATCTGCAGCGCACAGTGAAATACAAGGTATACCATTACCTGTTCTACTTATCAGCAGAAAGTATCTTTCTAGAGCTTAGTTACAACTATGGGGAATAATGACTTACCTTTCCTACTTAACTCTATTCTATTAAGGATTCTTATTTCTCTATCAAGTTTATTATGAAATTCCTAGTGTATCTTATGACTTGACTAATAAAATGTTAAATTTTAAATATCTGCATTAGCTGTATAAATTTGTTTTTGAAATTCCCTTTCATGTTGCACCTTTTCTCTTCTTCCACAGGCAATAGTACATGAGAGGGCTACAGAAATCACTATTGGACCAAGCTTTGAGGCCATGGAGTGTTTAACAAGTAAACTTAGAAGAACCCACCCAGAAAGTAACAAAACCCAGAGGTTGAAGGTTGGGCGTAGAATGGAGGGTAAATGATCCAACTTAATCCAACTTGCTGGCTGGTTGCTACTGTGCTGCCTGTTCCAGTTCAAGAACACCTGAGACTACAGGACCCAAACATCAGGCCCTCCCAGGCTGGACATGCTTATGTCCACACAGCCAACCGATGTGATCTTCCACTAATTGTGGCTGCAGCTCTGCATGGACTTGGGGATCTAGATGCCATGGAGACACCGTGGCCCTTGTTGCAGTTTTGTACTCCATACTTGGGTTTTTTCAATTAAGCTTAATGGCTTTTTTAAAACATGACTTGAAGTTCTAGTTTTCTAGATCTTTTACAGTGTACAGTATTTTACATAACCCAGCTGTATTAAAAGCCTGTTCATTTACTTTCCAGGGCCCTGACTTTACTTTTAAAAAAACTTTCACCTGCGTCAGGGTACTAACAAGCCTGATTTTTGTTTCATCTTGTGGTGGGTGATCTCATTTTCAGGACAGCTCTTTACTTACTTTTCTTTTAGGAGCGTTACCAGTTTTCACCATTTCCCTACTTACACAAACCATAGAACAGGTTATATGATGTAGGATTTTAGTTTTGAATCCTATGTAAAATAACTCCGAGACCTAAAAAGTGATTTATTTATGAAATTTATTTTCTTATATAAATTATGTATTTCTCTGGGCAGACAGCCTTCACCTTATTGCACTAATAGCACATCTGTAATACCAAGCTACAAGACAAAATCTTAACAAGAGGTTTGTATTCTTCAACATAGCACTTGTCTACCAGGCACTGTAGAGGAAGAATGAGATAAGGCCAGGATCTGCTCAGGTGAATGAATGGAGCAGGGAGGTGGGGCAACGGATACCTTTCTGACAGTTTTCTCCCAGGATGGGGAACATGCAAAGCTTACTAGATTCTAGGAGTTGGGGAAGAGTGGAGCTGAGAAGCCCAATGCAACACTGAAGCTTGGCTCCCTTTATTTCTAAGGGAAGCAGGGGCTCATCTTTCCCTCAGTTGTAACACATCACCTGGCCTAGTTGATGCTTTGGGGAACTGGAGTGGGAGTCATCAGAATTAGCAGCAATTAAGAACAGGCTTTATACTGCCACAGTGAGGTGGGTGCCATCCTGGCCCCAGGGACCTGAAAGCTATGTCCTATCAAGACCTAGAGCTGACTCACAAGGAGTCTCTTGAATATCAACATTGCAGAGCTCTGGTGTTGGGTCTGCCAACCATTGGTCAAAGCTATAAAGACACTGAGTCTGGAGGCAGAGTGAAGGCCTCCAGTAGAAGGCCTGAGGAGGAGGGTGGGAGTACCATGGGGGGTGGGTGTCAGTGGGCAGTGATTGTAACATGATTAGGCCCTCCATCCTAGCAGATGGAGGCTGGACAGGGACTGGGGTCACAAAGAGCTACAATCCCCTGGAGCTCCCCTCACTCTGCCTTTTTACTACTCTGAAGACAAGTTGCTTATATACTCTAAAGCACATTCTTGATACAGGAATTGGGGTCTGGAGGGGTTGGGGGAAGCGGCAATTTGGTATTCGGCAAGAGCCACATTAAGCCTTCATGAGGGCAGCCACTACAGCCTTGGCGTTGAGACTGCGTAGGTCACAGTAGGTCTGGCCAGTACCCACAAAGACAATGGGTTTGCTTGTGATGTACGTCATAGAAATAGCAGCTCCCACCTGAAGTGCAGAAAGGGGACACCCAATCAACTTAGCTTGCTTCTTTTCACCCACTCCCACAGTACCAGAGGGTTTTGGAACTAAAACAACTCCCGTATGAATGCACTGGCATTCCCTTCATCCACCCCCACCATGTTCGCTCTGTCCTGAGTCCTTTATCCATATTTACCTTGTCATCAATGGTATCAAATTTGGTAAGGACAATGCCATCAATGAGCCGAGGTGTTTGAGCCATAGAATGGTCAGCCAAGGCTCTGTTGAACTTGACCTGGAAAAAAGAAAGGTGGTATTAGAACCACCTAACTGGCCATAGCTGAGGTTGGAAAGGGTACTAGGCTCTAGCCCTCACCAGCTGATCCACGGCCTCGTTGCCTACTAAGGCCTCCCCCACAAACAGCACCAAGTCAGGTGTATTGACAGTAATGAGTTTGGCCAGGGCAGTCATCAGTGGGGCATTGTCTTGCATGCGGCCAGCTGTGTCCACCAGCACCACATCAAAGCCTTGGTTACGTGCTAGAGAGAAAAAAAGTGGTCAACTCAACACTGGGACTATCACTTGTGCTCAATTCTAACTTCCTAGCCTGGCTATATTAAAAATCCTTGTTTATTTTCTTGGGCTCTGAATTTGGTTACAAGGTAATGGTGGGGACCTCATCTCTAAGCACACTGAGGAAAAGGATGGAAACAGAGTCACCAAATTCAGTTTTCTTTGGTTGGACTGTATGAATTTTGCCTGGAACACATATTACCCAAAAGCAGAGTATGCCAAAACTTTCTGTTATTTAACATTAAGATATGGTAACCCTGATCCTCTGCAAACGTCAAAGGAACCCAAGGCAGAAAAGGGGCCCAGACACGCCCCCACGCCTTCCTGTCTCCAGTGCACTGTACCAAAGGCAATAGCTTCCATGGCAATGCCGGCAGCATCCTTGCCATAGCCCTTTTCAAACAACTGCACCATAGTACGGCCACTGTGATTCTCTGGTGGGTGTAGGGCACTCAAGCGCCGGGTATGTGTGCGAAGTTGTTCCACAGCCCCAGCACGAAATGTGTCGCAGGCAGCAATGAGGACACTGAAGCCATTCTCTAACAACCAAAAGGAAATCTGTGCAAAACAGATAGAGAAAAATGTCACCTAGAACCATGGTTGCTAAGACATGGAGCATGAAGAAGTAATGTCAGAGGCAGGCTGGGGACCTACCTGCACCTACCTTGGCAAGATTAGTAGACTTCCCCACTCCATTAACACCACAGAAGGTGACAACATATGGGCGCTGGCGACGCTGGGCATCCATAATGTCCCGAAGCATGTCCACACGGCGCTGTGGCTGCAAAATCTGCACCAGCGACTCCTGTAGAGCTTGCTTTACTGTAGAAGTCACCGCTAGGGGAAGGGACACCCATGAATCCCAAGGAAGGGCCTCCAAGAATGGCCCACACCTTTTTGAACTGAGGGAACTAGATGGTAACTAGGATTTTGTGTCTGGAATGCAGACTATGCCTGGTACTGTTCTTGGCACTTTACACAAGCGTTAACTCATTTAATCCTCCCAGCAATACTAGATTATGTAATGGTCAGACATCTTTTAAGAATGGAGGCCTATGCTCCTCTCAGTATGCACAATCCCAAGTACTGTGCACTTTAGGGAGATACTTACTACTAAATGTCCCCATCACCTTCCCTTCTAGCTTGTTGGCAACAGATTCACAGAGCTGGACCGCAATGTCTGCCGCTACATTCTTAGCTGAGGACAGAAAGGGGAACAGACGTTATATGAATGCCATGCCAAAAGTGAACAATCATTAGGATACAGCTCAGAAACTCAGTAGTTCTACTCCCAAACTATCCCTACCCCATAAACATGACTCAGCACCCATTCTTCCAGACTTACCAATGAGATGATCACGCATCTTATCCAGAACAGATTCCATGTCTTCACGACTCAAGCTCTTGGAACCCACAAGGCCCTTCAGCATTCCAAACATGCCACCCAAAGTTCCCTTTGTAGCACTGCAGGCACAAGCAATCATGAATACACGCAAAACCAGTGGGTAAAATCTCATCACTTCTGCTGCATACATATCATCCCCCACTTGAAATGCCCCTACCTAGGTTTGGTGGTGCTTTGAGAGGCCCCTTCATCATCTGAGCTGCTGCAGTCCAGATCCTGAAGCTGCCCCCCAGGCCCAGTCCCTCGAATCTGGAGGATGTTGGGAAAGGAAGTAGATGGGGTCAGGGACACTAAGATGCCTGAGGACAAAAAGCCAAAGATTTACCCTACCACATTGCTCTGGCTCTCTGATTTGGAGAAGCTCCCAATGTAACTCACCCCCTCATTCCAATCCACCTACTACACTGTTCTTAGGTGCTGTTGAGTCAATTCCAACTCAAACGGATTTCATGCAAAGGAGCAAAATTGCCCCATAGGGTTTTCCTGGCTGTAGTTTTTACAGGAGCAGATCACCAGGTCTTTCTCCCATCAAGTCATTGGGTGGGCTCAAACCACCAATCTTTCAGTTAGCAGTCATTGCACCACTAGGATTCCTCAGGTATTGCCCCACTATTCTCTAAGTTCTTGCCCCACTATTCTCTAGTTCCTCAGTTTCTTATTAATAACAACCCTCTCTCTTCCCCCTATTGCTGCTTACCAAGTTGATGTCCTCAGGCAGAGCAACCTCAGGAGTTCCATTGGTGGTGGGAGTACTATAATCCAAGACTTCCTTGTTAGCACCGCCACCCAATGCCCACACCCGGGGTGCCTTTTTGCCCTTCTCCTTTGTAGCGTCTGTCTTCATGGACTTACTGCAAAGGGTTATGGTGCAAAGGGTTATGGTGAAAGTATAAAATCTATTCATAAGCCAGAGACAACAGCTTTCTTGCCCCCACATGGCTAGTAAGTGTGTAACAGGGTAGGAGAGAAAGTTAAGAATGCTCACCTGGACTTCTCCATACCCCTCCCATGCTTCTGCATGAATTCCTCTCGCTTCCTGCGTACCAGCTCCTCTTTGGAAAGCTCTACCCCATTCTCAGGCCCCACTGGGAAACCTGACTTTTCTGCAGAGACTGCTTTGCTGGGAGCCAAAGGGCTGCCATCAGAACCTGTTAGGAGAAACTCACTGGAGAAAAAAGGCCAAATCCCAACAAAATAGACAATGAAAAAAATTATTCCACATCCTTAAGAGGAAACTTGGAGCAAACATCTTGGGGATCACAATGACTAGGGATGGTAAGTGTTGTGGCCATGTGACTAAGAGTAGGGAGCAAGTAATAATAAAAGGACAGGGACCATCTCAGTCCTTAGTAATACATTAGTGTTTTTCAATCCCCAATATGTCCAAGGAACCCAAACCTACCTTCCTTCTTACCCCCTTTTTTTTTGTTGTTCTTTGATTTTTCTTTGGGCTTTTCCCCACGTGTCTCAATCATGGACCTCACAGGTTTCTTAGCCTTTTCAGAATCTTCAAATTTCTTCATGGTAGTGGGAACACGGATCTTACTGCTCTCTTCTGCTTCACTGAAGAGAAAAGAGAATGGCTGGTTTTTCTAACCCGTGCATGACCCCAGCATATTTAGGAGAGTGTCTTTCAGTACACAATTTACAACCCTTTGGAGAGGGGAGACCTCTCACCGAAGGAGGCGCAGGAAGTCATTCTGGAAATCAAAGGTGCCATTCAATAGACTTAAAGCACTCTGCTGTTGGATCTCCGTGCGGTACTTGTCCCGAAACAGCCGGTGCACATCATCTATCAATTTGTCTACATAGGTCAGTGTTAGGATCTTCTGGAAACCAACCTGTTCAGGGGAAGAAACAGAGCCAACAGATCTGCTTACACACCAGCCGGGAAGGAGGGAAGCCAACTCAACCCAAGCCTCCAGAAATGTCTCAGCCACCTGGCAGGTTTCCCTGACTTGAGGACCAGCCAAGCTCTCTGACTGGGCCTAAGAGCTTCTCCCCCACCCCCATCTTCTTAGTTTTCTCAGTTACTTCACCATATTTCCTGGATACAACTAATTGGGATTCTTTTAATCAGGAATATGTTGAGAATATAATCACTATCCCTCTAAAATATCCCCACTTACCACAAACACCAGTTCAAACTGGTTGTCCAGTTTATACTTGAGTGTGAGTGCCTCATGGGTGAAGGAGTTGTTACCTCCCCGTTCCTGGAAAAAGATTATGTCCCAGAGTTCAAACTAACCCAGAAAACCCAGACTCAACACCCCATCCGGGAGGTACCTCGGGGGAAAAACAGACACTTCTCCCAAAGTCAAACCGGTCCCCTGGAAAGGGAGGTGCTGAGGCACGTCTCTTTAGCATTCCCCCAGGGAGAAAACGAGATACCAAGTTAGAGAGAGATGAGGAGAAGGTGAAAGGGAAGTACAGACACGTGGGAGCCGAAAGGGAAGAAGTCCTCTTATAAACAGATCTACTAGCAGCTGTACACTATTTACACTTTGTTCCCCCATCTATCATCACTCAGCCTTCGAAACAACAGAAAGCCGAGCTTCTGGCAAGACGAAGAGGGGTGAATGACATAAGCAGAGGTTCTAAGAGGAGCAGGAATGCGGCTGGGATTCCAAAAACCTAAGTGGGTGGGCGTCCCGATGTTGGGGGTGGTCTGAAGGAGACAAGAGAAAGAAGTGGATGGAGTCGCAGTTATCGGTGAGTGGCCAATACGAGGTGGGTGGAGAAGGTGGGAGTAAGGCGCGGGCTCGGTCGACGGGGACGATAGACAGGGGGTCTGGGAGGGAGATCACGGAGTTCTGATCCCGCGGGGGCGGTACCTGAAGCAGCACGGAACGAATCAGCGCGTTAACGGGCCCGGTGCATGAATCGCTCACGCCCTGGAAGCACCAGAGCACAAGGCCACCTTTGGAGAAAATGGTGAAGAAGTCGAGCATGGCGGCAGCAGGAGAGGAGCTAGGGCCGCCGCTGGGAACTCAGGCCACGGTCCCCGCCGCTTCCTGCTGCGCCAAGCGCGGGACACGTCACACCAGCGGCCCCGGAAACGAGCTCGGCCGCACTTCCGCTCAGAATCGCCCTCCCCACCCACTCGAGGTCGCGGAAGGCTTACGTACACCCGAAGCTAGCCAATGGTTGTTGGGGATCGGGCATGGACAGAAGGCGACAAGCAAGTCCACGCGAATACGGAGACCTATAAGTGTGGAGTTGGGGGGTGGGGAAACCCGGAGGAAACAAACCGGAACGTAGCGGCCTCTGCCCAATGAGCGCACTATCTTGGACCACCTGTGGCGCGGGTCAATGACCGCAGCTTGGTGACGGGTCTTGGGAGCTGGGTGCAGCACGCAGAGGTACCACTCGCAGGTGCCATGCTCCGAAGGGCGCTGCAGCTTGGCCTGTGCCGGGGCTTTGTGGCCCGAAGGTTTGGCACACGCAGAGGAGGCTCCACTCTGGGTAAAGTAGAGAGCAGCAGGGGATAGCGTGGCTCTGGGTGCCTCTCCCACTAGGACCTTCAAGACTGGCCCACGATGGGAAGACAGGGTCAGCTGGGAGAGGAGGGTGAGAATCAGACTACCAGAGCCATGTAGGGTCTGGGAAGGTGTGTGGATCCCTATGCAGCCCTTCTCAGGTGACAAATCCCAAATCATTTTGTGCCTCAGTTTACCACAGAATAACAAGGAGCCAGGCTGATATATTGGTTACAAGATGTGCATTAGATGTGCTCGCGTGCAGAGTGCTATGCTTAGTGCTGTGACCATGAAGGAAGGAAGAAGAGTCAATATGTGTCAATATGTGCCTGGAGAGTAGCTGGTGATGGAAGACTTCAATAGATGATAGACCAGTTCAGGGCTAGATAGAACCCAATTCAAGAAAGCCTTGCACTGCTAGGCCCTGAAGCTAGTATAATTGTAGAAGCATATGGAGCAAGTAGGAACTGAGACCAACCCTAAAAATAATGTTTATTCATTTGAGTAGGGTGTATGTTCCAGGCTATGGAGAACTGAGCAAAGGGTAAGAGGAGGAAAGTATTGTTCTTTTGCAAGGAACTAGCAAAAACCACTTACATAGCAGAGAGTTTCAGTAGTAGTATGACAAGTACTTTGGACAGGGAAAGTAAGGCCGTGTAGAAGGAGTTGAATGCTGTTGAGAAGAGTTTGGATGTTATATTGAAAATAGTGAGAAGTCTTGGGGATTCTTGAGTTAGGTATGACTTGCAAAAGGACACTTATTCAAGACACTTGTGGAGTCCCAAGGTGTTAAAATGGTTAACAGGCTTGGCTGCTGACCAGCGGGTTGGTGGTTTGAATCCACCCACAGGCACCTCAGAAGAAAGGTAAAAATGGCAAGGGTATCTGACCTCTTCTAACTTCACAAGGGGGAAGGAGAATTATTATCAGCATCAACAGCCCAAGGGTGATTCCTTTGAGGCAGAGGTCAGACATACCTCCTCTTGCCAACCTTTTTACAAATTCTGACACCAACTGTCCCTCCCACAGTACTCTACTTCTCTGCTGGATTCGATAATTTATTGCAATGGCCACATGAAACTCAGGGCATATTCATGATTATGAGATTTATTAGGGAAATAACAGGGTACAATCCAGGATCAGAAACCATTCAGGGTACAATTCTTTGTGACCCTCAGCCTCTCAGCCTCTGCCCTGTTCAAGCAGGTGTTACAAAGCTCTTTAGTTGCACCAGTAACTGCTCAGAGGTACCCCCACTCCGCCTGCATGCCTTCTGCCCAAAGGTACTAAGCTTTCTCATTTTGTAGGTCAGGAAGCCAGTCTCCTACCAGTCTCCTGGCTCTGCTACTGCTGCATTTCACCATCCCTAATGTTACAGCTCTCTCTCTGTCTCCTGGGTCTAAGAGGTTCTCAATACAGGGATCCTAGATCCAAAGGACACACTCCACTCCTGGCTTTTCTTTCTTAGAGTCATGAGGTCCCCTTTCTGCCTCTGGGATGGCTCATTTTAAGCCTGGCAGGATGGCAGAACTGACCAATTCCCTCATTAGGGTTCCATACAACTTATTTGCATAGTCTCACTCCCCAAAAGAATGCCACACACCTTGTTTGCATAGACCCACCCAATCTTTTGGTGGAAGTTAGAAGACCATGGCTAGAAAAGCCATATAAAAGTGATCCATCACACCACAAAAGGCTGGTGATCTATTTCCAAAAAATCAGTGATTGAAAACCCTGCGGGGTACAGTTCTGCTCTGATTTACATGGGGTCACCATGAGTTGAAATCGAGTACATGGCAACTGGTTTGGTTTTGGTTTGGTAATGAGCACATGTGATGTGCCAGATATTATAGTTAGGCAGGAGATTTTCAGTGGTGAATAAAGTAGATGTATTCCCTACCCTCTTGGCAGTGTGAGGCAATCACAAATAAAAATGACAAAGTTGCAAACATGTCACATGCTGTAAAGGACAATTCACAGAACTATGAAACTGAAAGTGTGATGGGAGAATTTGACACAGTCTAGGGGTCAGGAAGAGCTTCTCTAAGGAAGTGATAACTGAGCTGAAATCTGAAGGAAGCAAGCCACTAACTAGGCAAAGGAGTGAACAGTTTGCCAGCAGAAAGAACATATGCAGCTTCTCTGGTAGAAGTAAGGTACCATCAAGGACCCAAATGAAACAGCCCAATGCAAAAGGACAGGAGCCAGACTGCAGTGTCAAAGCTTTTGAACTTTTAAGTAATAGAATGCCATTGGAAGGTTTTAAGCCAGGAGGTATGTGGTCAAATCATTGTTTAGAAAAGCTCATTCTAGTTGTGAGGTTAGGAGAGAGATTGGGAACACAGGTAGGGTAGGAAAGAGGAAGGATGCTTTTTCATGTGAGGCCAGGTGAGGTTAGAGTGGCTTGGTCTAGGATGGTGAAAGCAAAGATGGAAAAAGGGGCAGATTGAGGCAATCACAAATAGGAGATAAAGTATTCAGGACTTGATAATAGACAGAACATGAATGTAGGACTGTTGGTAGTGATGGGTATCAGGCTAAGGTGCTACCCTCAGAAGGGCCGTGCTTCAGAGGGTGGTGCAGCTTGGGGCATAGCAGGGCTTCTAGTCCAGCGGCCTGGTTCATCCAGGTTGAGACAACAAGTCAGTTGAAGATACATATCTGGAGCTCAGGAGAGAGAGGACTGCACAGGAGATAAATATGTGTGACTCCCCTAACCTAGAGAGAGAGTATGGAGTATTAATTTTAGAAAGTTGAGTCTTGCATGCTGAGCAGGAGGTGTGAAAAGGAAGAGAGACTGATGGCATAGACCATACAGCAAAGGTGTGAGAGGAGGATGACAATGGGAACCGCCAGCTCAGTCTCTCTCTAGCCCACCTTTCTCTGTGCCCATCCTCCATCTCCCATCTCCCTGCCACAGGGAAAGGATGTGTGTGGCCTCTTTGACCATAACTACTTTCCACAGATTGGGATGGAAAGGTGTCTGAGATTAAGAAGAAGATTCAGTCAATCCTGCCTGGAGGGGCCTGGGATCCACTGTATGACACCAGCCACCTGCCCCCTGAACACGCGGATGTAGTGATTGTGGGAGGTGGGGTGCTTGGCCTGTCTGTGGCCTATTGGCTGAAGAGGTTGGAGAAGAAGCAAGGTGCCATTCGGGTGCTGGTGGTGGAACGGGACCACACGGTGAGGTCTGGGATGGGACAGAGGCATGAGTGGGGCAAGAAGGAAGTCTTATTTTATTAAAAACTCTAGGGATGAGGGGAGGGGGGACAAGGAAGGGCCTCAGTCTTGAAGAATCCAAAGGGCAGGAACCTTGTTTTGGACCTTGTTGAGAAATAGTCCCACATTATTCCTCCCTCAAAGCAAGAGCCTTGGCAGTAAACTGGTATTTTGTAAAAGCAGATTTCACAATGTTGGACCTTTGAGATTTCACAAACCTGGCCAAGAGGGCCTTTGTTGAAACTATAATTAATGCAAAGACCTATCCTAATCTCCCTCTCTTAGGTTCTTTACTTCTGAGGTTTGTACACTTTCATTCTAATTTGTTACTGCCAGCTAGCCATCAGTTTTGCTACTTTGGTCATGTCCTTCTGTTTTGCAACTGGTAGATTAAATGTTAAACTCCTGCCTTTGGACTTCCAGGCCATTATAGTTTTGTACCACCATGCCTAACCCTTTTTAGATAATTGACCTTCTCTGCTCTGCACAACTGCTAATAAGGATTTTGATAAATTATTTGTTCTCTTCAGGCTGCTGGTTGACTTGCATATGGGTTGTCAACCTCAACTCCTCTTAGTTTATAAACTCCTTATGAGTAGGACCCTTCTTTCATTTAAGTTGTATAACTCACAACTACTATTACAGTATTCTGTTAACATGTAACAGAATACTGGTCTACCTTGACTTGTCTTTTCCTTTCCACAGTATTCACAGGCCTCCACAGGACTTTCTGTAGGAGGGATTCGTCAACAGTTCTCGATGCCTGAGAACATCCAGCTCTCCCTTTTCTCAGCCAACTTTCTACGGAACATCAATGTATGTGTAGTGACATTTGGAGGGTTGGAGTGGTGACCCTTCCTCTAACAGAGAGAGGAACAGCCCAGCTAGCTAGGGGCTCATAGGAATAGTTATAGGTGGCAGCCCCTGGTTTTTTTTTTTCCCAGTGGGGGTACCTAACGTAGCGTTTCTCTCTGGTTTTGAGGGAGCTGTTGATGAGGAAGCCAGGAATATTCTTTTAAAAATGTCCCTTCTTTAAAGCAGCTTCTTTGAGGAGCTTTTCTTCACACACAGGAGTACCTGGGTATAGTCGATGACCCTCCCCTGGACCTCCAGTTCAACCCCTCAGGCTATCTCTTGCTGGCTTCAGAAGAGGGTGCTGCAATCATGGAATGCAATGTGAAGGTGCAGAGGTGGGTGCCGGGCTCAGCCTCGTGCCCTCAATGAGCTCCTGCACCAAGTCAGGCAGCTTAGACAATAGAGTTGACAGGACATGGCCCAGTTCTTGAGGAACTCAGTCCATCAGGCAAGTCAGATATATACAGACCTTGGGTACCTTGGGTACCTTGGGTCAGTGCTATAGTACTGGAGTGGGGAAAGTCCTGCCCAAGGGATTCCATAATGTGCCACATCATCAGGATCATCCTTGGCATATATCAGATCTACGAAATTAGAAATTCTAGGTAGGAGAATTCTCTACGAATCTGTTTTTTTAACAAGAACCTTAAGTCAGGGGTCCTACTTTTTCCATAAATATTTTACATTTTACAGGTCATACGGTCCCTGTTAGAACCAGTCAATTTTGCTATTGTTACACAAAAGCAGCCATAGATAATATGCAAATGAATGAATGTGGCCATATTCCAATAAAACTTTACAAAAGCAAGCAGTGGGCCAGATTTGGCTGACAAGCAGAATTCACCAACCCCTGCCCTAATGATTCTTGTCATTAGTCAAGAATGGGCATTTTTGTGCTACGTTACAGTGGCTGGGAACTTCATTTATTTTTATTTTTAATGAACAAAAAATAAAAGTCCTACTAGTGACAGGAACTTTCCTGGATGGCACAAATGATTTTCGCTTTACTACTAAAAGGTTAGTGGTCTGAAGCCACCCAGCAAGGCTGTGGAAGAAGGGCCTGGGAGTCTGCTTCCATAAAGATTACAGCCAGGAAAACCTTATGAAGCAGTTCTCCTGTATAATGCATGGGTCACAGTGAGTCAGAATTGACTTGACAGCAATGAGTAACATGTATTGTCATAAATGCTTTACAGCTATTAACTCGTTTAATCATTAGAACATCCCTATTTTACATATGGTAAAACTGAGGCACTAGGAGCTAGAATGTGATAGTGCTGGGATTTGAACCAGGCAGTCTGGCTTGAGAGTGATCACCTTTTGGGACAGCATCACAGAGAAGGTACTTGTACTAATGAACAAAATTATTCTACAGAGTGGAGAGGAAAGCCATTCCAGGCAGAAATGAAGGGACAAAGTTACACACCATGTTGTAAAAGAACATGAATATTTAGAGGATGACAAGGAGTTTAGTGTGGCTAAAGGGAGACTAGAGTTTGGACATGAAAGAGGAACCCGGTGCTAAAGAGACTTGACTAGGGTTTCCCCATTCAGCAATGAGGAAAAATTTCGGGTCAAGAAGTGGCATGAATGAGCTGAAATCACCACTCACAGAGAGGTCCGTATGCTCCCCCTGTACACATTCACCCTTTCTCAGATACATAGACCACGTTTCTCTCAGGCAGGAAGGAGCCAAAGTTTGTCTGATGTCTCCTGAGCAGCTTCGGAACAAGTTTCCCTGGATAAACACGGAGGGAGTAGCACTGGCTTCTTACGGTGACACTTGCTTGGAGAGGGGACAGTACTTTTCCTGAAGGTCAGGGGTTGAGGAACACCTCAGGTTAGAAGTCTCAGTGCCCTACAACCAAGCTTAAAGAGGAACATTTCCTTCCTGACCAGCAGGGCCTCCCCTGGGTGATACTGGCTCTCTGTCTGATTTGACTCTGGTCCAGTTGGTCAAGATGACCTTCTCTAATTTCTAAGTCTGAGAGAGGAGTTGGGGGGGAATGGACAAGAAGCAGGAAATACATTAGAAGAGGAGTCCTAGTGCCCTTTCGTGAGTTCTTTTTTTCTCATCACAGGAATGGAGGACGAAGGTTGGTTTGACCCCTGGTGTTTGCTACAGGGACTTCGGCGAAAGATCCAGTCTATGGGAGTCCTTTTCTGCCAGGGAGAGGTCACTCGTGAGTCTGAAGCCCCATGCCCATTGCTGTTTCCTCTACAAACCAGGGTATAGCTCTGACCAAGTTGGATTTTCTCACTCTCAGGCTTAGCAAGCGTTGTGGGGGTGGGAGAGAGTTCTCTCCTCTTAAGTGTGGTCTTAAGGCATCCTTACTTTCAGCTCCTGACTTGGACTTCTTCATGAACTGAAAATTTCAGCCCTGTCCTCTCCTGAGCATGCCCAAGCTCATCTAACTCCCCGATTTCCATTTGCTTCCTCTCTATCCCATTCTAGGCCTTGAGGTGTATTCTTTATTTTCTCTTTGCTGTAGGTTTCATCTCTTCATCCAGCCACGTGGAGGACATGAGCGGGGAAGAGGTCACTTTGAAAAGGATTTATGAAGTCCACGTAAGTTCCTCTTCTAAGTATCTTCCTTACCAGAGTGAAGGGACAATGAAGGTAATGACTCTCTGTGTACTGACTTTCCCTCACCTGCTTTCGGGTAAACTTAGGTTCCAGAAGAAATGTATTTTTCATGGTGCCCAGTGTCTGGCCAATGCCCTCCCTCCACTCACCCTCTGATGCCTACAGGTAAAGATGGACCACAGCCTAGAGTACCAGCCTGTGGAGTGTGCCCTAGTGATCAATGCAGCAGGAGCCTGGTCTGGACAGATCGCAGAGCTGGCTGGTATTGGGAAGGGGCCCCCTGGCACCCTGCAGGGCACCAAACTCCCTGTGGAGCCAAGGAAAAGGTAACTCCCCTCAGGGCAGCTAAAGAGGCTGGTGAAAGAAGGAAGACATGATATTAAAGTTATGTGTGCACGTATACGCCGGGGATGAGAGAAGGAAGGAAATAATATTAAAGTTGTGTGTGTGGACATGTGTGACAGGGTGGGGCCGTTGGCTGGGCTGTCCTCTCGATTTCCTGACCCTCCTGATTGTGGCAGGTATGTGTACTTATGGCACTGCCCCCAGGGACCAGGCCTGGAGACGCCACTTGTTGCAGACACCAGTGGAGCCTATTTTCGTCGGGAAGGACTAGGCAACAACTACCTAGGCGGCCGTAGCCCCACTGAGGTAATATAAGTGGGTAAGCGGTGCTAGGAAAGAGACACAGACCTTTTGTCATTAAGGAGTCAGACTCTTTGAAGGGCCCTGAGTTGTATTATTGAGGTAGAGTTGGGATCTTTTCTCCCATCCTCCACCTTCTAGGAGATTGATAAAGGAGTCTGTGGTCTGGTCTGCCCTCAGGTCCCAGGCAAAATAAGCCTTGTCCTTACCTTTTACCGCAGGAGGAGGAACCAGACCCAGGGAACCTGGAAGTGGACCATGATTTCTTCCAAGAAAAGGTGTGGCCCCATTTGGCTCAGAGAGTACCAGCTTTTGAGACTCTGAAGGTAACTCTGACATTGGACAGGACAGATGACACTGGAAAACCTCAGCCCCCTTGGACTTCCTGTCCACTGCCATGCTCCCACCACCTCAACTGCTGACCTCACATCTGTCGACCCTTAGCAGATGGTAGAGGATATGGTATTCTTACCCTTGGTCAGGAGTGAGGGCTGAGCATATCTGCAGCCTTTCTAAGAACCCAGTGCCATGTCCGGCAAAACCACACAGGTCACAAAATGAAGCAACACGAAAGGATTAATGGTTTTTTTAAAAAAGGAACGGGGACCAGGCGGACGCCCTGCATATTCTGCGAGAGTAACCCCTGATGCATCCGCTCTGCTTTATTTATACATAAGCATACAATTACATCGTTACTCTTGATATTTCTTTAAAACAATCAAGTATTCAATCAAATATTCTTCTACAGTAAAATCAAATATTTCCTTATAACAATCAGTTATTAATTAAAAGTTAAAGTTTTACTCTTTCCCATACCCAAAGGCATTTTCCCATGTCCAAATGTATTGGATAATTAATTAGGTTACTATCTCTTGCAGGATTAGCAAATAATCACTAAGATACATCATTCTAAAACATAACATGATTCTAAAGATTGGTTTCCAAGGTATACTATTCTTAGGGCGCAAAACATTATTCCAGGGAAACAGGTTAGCAAACATTCTGCTGGGGCAGCGTTCCGCCCCAGGAACACAAAGCTGAAGCCAAACAAGCATTCAACTGTAGGAGAGGCCTTGCTATCTCTTAAAGCAAACATTTAACCATAAGAGAGGCCTTGCCATCTCTTAACTGTAATTAGAACATGTGCCTTGCAATCAGGTTCTTTGGGGGTCTTTTTCTTGGTCTCCAACAACCCAGCTTGTACATCTGCAGGTTCAGCGCGCTTGGGCCGGCTATTACGACTACAACACCTTTGACCAGAATGGTGTGGTGGGCCCCCACCCACTAGTTGTCAACATGTACTTTGCTACGGGCTTCAGTGGTCATGGGCTCCAGCAGGCCCCTGGTGTGGGGCGAGCTGTGGCAGAGATGGTGCTGGAAGGCAGCTTCCAGACCATCAACCTGAGCCCCTTCCTCTTCAGCCGCTTTTACTTGGGAGAAAAGGTCCAGGAGTCCAATGTCATCTGAGCTGGTAAGCTGTGCCGTGGGCCCCAATCCCCACCCATAACCCTTGGCTCTAGATTTGGCCTGTGTTCAGTCCCCTTCACTGCCCAGTTCCTCACCATTCTCCCTCAGGGTGGGTATAACAGCCATACCTGGTACCTCAACTCACTTCCCTCATCTTGTTCTCCTCTCATCCAGATCATTCTGCCCTCATGTGACTGGGAAGAGAGGCTGGGTGCAGGCTCTGGAGTTTTGCTCCTGAGGCCCAGGCTAACAGAGAGTGATGGGCAGGACCCTAGGACTGATCCCTGGCTGAGGTTGATGCCACCCACCAAGGCAATCCAACTGGACAGAACACTCAGGAGTCCTAAGGACCATGGCCCAGAACTGGTATAGAAAGACTGCCATTGATTCTCCTTGCAGGCCCAACCAAGGCCAGATAAGTGAACGCTCTGGAGGAGCCTGAGTCCAGATTATTGACTTGTCTGTTCAATTTGCTTACCAGTCAATAAATTTTCATTCCTTCCTTCCAGTCTTCTGTTCCTTTCCACTCTTCACCTCATGGCAGTAGCCTCTGCAGCACCCCACTAAGCTTTGATACCAGGAATAAGGAATCACACCTCCCCCTCCCAGGAGCTTTCTTAGGTTCTAGATATTAGACATGTTATTTGCAAGGTAGTGCCTGAATTTCCACAGTTCTATGGGGTTGAGGTTGTAGGGAGAAAGGATGGATTTGTTCATCTATTCACCCAGCATTTATTCAGCCTCTACTCTTGGCAAAGCCCAGGGCTAGATATTGGAGATACAAATGCCAGCAAGCGAAGCATAGTCTCTGCTTTCACCGGTGCTTTCTTATCTCTGCCCACCTCCTGGCTCTTAGATCACATACAGTGTGATCGATTACAGGCTCAGGGTCAGTACAGAACATGGATACCTCATCCAGGCTGGGAGGGGGAAGGGAAGTAGGAACAGACTTTGTCCATGAAGCTTGCCAGGGAAGTTGACCTCTGAACTAAACCTAAAGGGTGAATAAACAGTTTAACAAAGTGCATGGGGGTAGCAGGGAAGAACAGATTCCAGGCTGAGGTAAAACCATATATAAAGAGCCAGAAGCAAGAATTGGGAAGATTCAAGGAATTATAAGCGATTGGTTATGCTGCATCATGGAGTAAAAGCAGGGGATGGCAAGAAGTAAATCAGGGAACAAGTGCTGAAGAATTATGCTAAGACACTTAGGTTTTATCCCATGGGTGACAAGTGACATGATCAGATTTCTCTTTAGAAAGGTCACTCTTGACTATTTTGTGGTGACGACTTAAGATATGAGGGCAGAAGGCAGCAAGGCTGCTTGAGAGACTGGACCTGCAATGGCAGAGATAATGGGTGCATAAACTATCAAAGTGAGGATCAGATCAGTCCAGGAATGGTTAAGGACATAGTGATAAACAGTATCAACAAGAAATAGGATCAAGTCACACCTTCAGGTTTCTGGCTTAGACAGCTGGCTTTTCATAGAGATGAGGAACACCAGGGAAGAGCAGTTTGAGGATGGAATAAATAGTTTGGGACCTGCTGAGTGCAGAGTGTCTGTAATAGATTTCCAGGTGGAAATACGTGATAGGGGTTGGGTTTATCGGTGTGGCACCATCTATGTATGGTGGACTGTATATCGAGATGTGAACATGATGGAAGAGGATGGCATCACCCAGGAGAATAGAAGAGTAGGGGGCAAGAAAGGAACCGGGAGGGAAGCCATTTTTTTTTTTTAATTTTTTATTGTTATGTGGGTCCAAATTTACGAAGCAAATTTGTTTTACTCACAATAGTTCATGTACATTTAGTTTCATGCCCCACATTACACCTCCGACCATAAAAAGTTCTCTCGTCTCCTCCCTGTAACTATCCTTTCCCTGTACCCTTCTTATCTATGCATTCCTGCCTGTCCAGCTTTCCCTCCATGCATATGCTGCTCTTCTGATGTCTCACGCTTGATTGATCTAGGGAGTGCATCTCCCTAGGGTAGGTGTCCTGCTTGTAGGTCTTTCCACTGTTCCACTGAGAACTAATCCACAGAAATGAGTCCAGTTCCAGGCCCAAAGAATAACCCAGGCCATAGTCTCAGGGATTCTACCAGTCTCTATCCAACCAGTAATTCTGGTCATTTCTGTGTTTTTGAATTTTGTTCTACACTTTTCCTCCCACTCTATCCAGGATCTCCAATTTTGATCTCTTTCTGAATGGTTGGCATTGATAGCCAGGCACCACCTAGTTCTTCTGGTCTCAGGTTTGTGAAGGCTGAGATCCCTGTGTTCTATCATATCCTTGGACTTAGTGTTTCCAAATGACTTTTATTTTCTTTACTCTTCTTTGCTCCAGATGAGAGGCATCTTAGATGGCCACTCGATAGCTTTTAAGACTCCAGTTGCCACTCACCGAAGTAGGATGTAGAACAAGATTTTTATATACCATGTTGTGCCAATTGAGCATGATGTCCTCCAAGACTATGGTCCTGAGCCTGCAGGTCCAATGACTCTCTCCCTCAAGGTGTTTGGTTATCTCTGAGAAGCTATTCCAACCTTGTCCAATGTTACTTCTATACTGTATATGAATATTTTTATAACACAAGTACATATGTAAGACTATTTTCAGCCAAATCTGTCCTTGGTCTTGGATACATTCCTTTTTGCCTACCCATATCTGATCTTCTCACCTGTCTATGCATTCACCCATAGTCTAGTGTTTGCTGCCACTGGTAATGCAGTATTGTGCATGTAATAGTATTTGCCTTTGTTGTCTATATCTTTTGTGCACATTTCTGTGTCCTTTTCCCTATGGTCATTGTGCTGGTCACACACTTTTGTTATATTGCCTTTCCCTTCACCCAAATCAACACATGACTCTTAACTAGTCAGAAATTTTCCCTCTCATCCCTGGTAACCAACAAAGTAATCTTCCCTGCGTAAACTTTCCTTGACTTTTTACGGTAATGGGCTCGTAAGATATATGTCCTTCTGTGCTTGACTTATTTCACGCAGCTTAAGGGACACTGTTCTAGTTACCTGAGACCACTCTGACAAGAATATACCACAAATGGATGGCCTTAATAAACAGGAGTTTATTCTCTTACAATTTGGAGTCTAGAAGTCTGAGTTCAAAGGGCTAGGCTCTAGGGGCTAGGTGAAAGCCCGTCAGCCTTGGGCTTCAGCTCTGCCTCCTGCTCCTGGCCCACTGAAGCTAGGGGTGTTTCTTCACTTAGCTGCTGCCTGCTGAGACTGAGAATCCCAAGGTTGACAAATAAAATGGCACAGTCCCGATGTTACCAAACCATACGGCAGGCCATTAATTTAAGTCCATTGTAAGTCCCAAGGTCAGCAGAGCATGGCAGGCTGCTGAACAATGACACGACTACACGCAGGGTGCAACCGTGCCATAAGCTAGAGACCATTCCCAAAGCTGCTGCTTATATACGGAAGCAGACCACATACCCAAAGCACCTACTCAGCTGCTTGTGGTAGATCCCACCATGGAGTTGATTGCCAGTCTCATCATGAGGAGTAACAACCACCAGCTGCCCAGCCACTCAACCAGGCCCAGCCAGGTTGACACACAAACATAACCACCACAGACACCATCAATATGTAAGGGACAAACCAAAGACATTGAAGAGGTGGCTAAACCAAAACCAAACTCATTGCCATCAAGTTGAATCCGACTCATAGCGACCCCTACTTGAGTTTCCGAGGCCGTATCTTTATGGAAATAGATTGCCCAACCTTCCTTCCAAGGAGTGGCGGGTGGGTTTGAACCCCTAGCTTTTCTGGTTAGCAGTCAAATGCCTTAGGCACTATACCACCAAAGAGGAGAAAAGCCAGGGGAGAGTGTGGTGTCATGGAAGTAAAAGAGAGAGCAGTTCAAGGAGCAAGTAATCAAAGGCATGAAGCACAAGCAGATCTGGAAAGCCAATTAGATTAAGCATCAAGTAGGTCATTGGTGGCATCAGATAAAGCAGTTTCAGTTTCCATGGAGTTTGAGGTGTGGACAGTTTTAGAGAACAGAGAAGGAAATGGGAGTGAAGCCATAGAATGATGGTGTTCCGGTTACCTCTGTGCTGCTTTGACAAGAATATACCACAAATGAGATGGCTTGAACAAACAGGAGTTTATTCTCAACAGTTTTGAGGTTTAAGTCTGAGTTCAAAGTGCCAGGCTCCAGGGGCTGGGTGAAAGCCCCTCAACCTTGGGCTTCAGCCTGCCTCTTGCACCCAGCCCACTGGAGTGAGAGGCTTTTCTTCACTCAGACAGCTGCTGGCTTCTGAGACTGACAAGCCCAAGGTTGACAAGTAAAAAGGTACAGTCCTAATGTTACCCAACCACATGGCAGGCCATTAATTCAAGTCCATTGAAAGTCCCAAGATCGGCAGAGCATGGCAGGCTGCTGGACAATGACACAGCTACATGCAGGGTTCAAGCGTGCCATAAGGTAGAAACCATTACCAAAGCTGATTCTTATATATGGGAAGCAGACCACATACCCAAAGCAGCTACTCAGCTGCTCCAATAGAGTCCACCATGGAGTTAATTACCAATCTCACCATGGGCAATAACTACATTCAGCTGCCCAGCCACTCAACCAGGCCCAGTCAAGTTGACACACAAACTTAACCACCACAGATGGCTTATAATGTCACCCCTCTGCAATAGTGGACTTTGGGAAGAAGAATGAAGTGGAAGAGTTGAAAGTGGAACTCACTGATTATCAGTTGGCTGAGGAAGTGGGGAAAGAGGAAATATGCGGCCAATGAGGTAATATTAGAATATTGTGTGTGTCGGTGAGGCTGGGGTGAGAGAAGAACCAGGACTAATTAGGTGAGCAGAAGAGGAAGAGCCACTGTAATGCAGGGCTGTAAGACCAGAAAGAACTTGCCAGGAGTGTGGGGATAGGGGCGATCAGGCCAACCCAGCACCCATGTTAGCCCTGCAAGATATTCACTCCCCTTCTTGCAGTGTAGACATCCATATGCATGGGTCACAGGAAAATGGCCTTCACTTGGCTCCTCACCCAGAAGCTACTCTGTTCATGACAATAAACACTGTGTTTATTAAGTGTGTGTTGATAAGTCCTCTGTACTCCCACAAGGCTTTATTAAAACATGTAGAGCATTTATGGTTGCATCTATGCATCTATTTTCTCTACTAAACTGAGTGATAGGACCGTTCCATCATCTTGCTCTCACACCAAGCTATCACACAGCTTGTACTATCCTGGTGTATCTGACCTCCTTTAACTTCACAAAGGGGAGAGAAAATGACCATCAGCAGCCCAAGGCTGATTCCTATGAGGTAGACATCAGACATACCACCACCCTTCACCCCTTTTGCCAGTTCTGACACCACAGCACTCTCTACTTCTCTGCTGGGTTCAATAATTCATTGCAATGATGCCACAGAGAACTCACAGAAAATATTCATGATTATAAATATTAACAGGTTATAGTAAGAGAAGTAACAGGTTACAATTCAGGATCAGAAAACAACTCAGGATACAGTTCTTCAATGAGGACAGCTTCTCAGCCGTGCTGCATGCATGATTCTCTCTGGCCCCAGTCTCTGCCCTGCTTGGGCCAGTATTACAAAGCTCATTTAGCCTTGCAAGTAGGCACCCAAAGAGGCACCCCACTCTGCCAGCAAGCCTCTTGCCCAAGGCACTCATCCCTCTCACTCTATAGGCCAGGAAGCCCGTCGCTGTGTCTCATGCTGATCTCTTGGTTTTGCTGCCTCTTGCTGCTTTCTCTTTCTGCCAAGGATGTCCAGCACAGGGCTCTTGGATCTTCTTCAATCTTAATGGTAGTGATAGCCCTCTTTCCACCGCTGGGATGGCTCATTTTAAGCCTAGCAGGATGTCAAAACTGACCAATCCCCCATGTTATGGTTCCTTACACCTTAATTCCATGGTCCCAACCCTACAACAGTGCTATGTACCTTATTTATATTACTAACAGGCTATACAATCCCCTTGTGGGCCACAAACACCTCACTATTTGCATAGCCCCACCCAGGAAAAGTACTTAATCACAGAATGTAAAAACTTAGAGGGTGAGGGAATGATCTCATTTTTAAGGATCTGCTTCCCAGTGCTGGAGTCTCTAGGTGGTACAAACAGTGTGCTTGGCTGCTAATCGAAAGGGAGGTTCAAGTCACCCAAAGGCCCCTTGGAAGAAAAGTATGGTGATCTACTTCTGAAAAATCAGCCATTGAAAATCTTACAGAGGACAGTTTTACTCTGAAACACATGGAGACCCCATGAGTAAGAATCAACTTGATGGTAACTATTTTTGTTTGTTTGTTTTGTTTTTCAATGGGGCTTTGGGTGAAAGAAAGGAACTCTGGTGGTATAGTGGTTAAGGCATTTGGCTGCTAAACAAAAGATCAGTGGTTCGAACCCACCAACCACTCTGTTTATTAAGTCTGGGGCCTGAGGTAGGCTGGCCCAGGGCTTGGAGGCTGCTTTTCACTTGAGTGTGGTTCTATATTAAGGCTGGGGCCTGAGGTAGGCAAGGTTAGGGCTTGATGGCTGCTTTGTGCTTGGGGACAGCTGTATTTTAAGGTAGGGCTCAGAGGTAGGTGGGCACAGGGTTCAGGGGCTGCTTTTCGCTTGGGGGCAGCTCTATTTTAAGGCCAGCGCCTGATGTAGGCAAGTATGGGCTTGGGGGCTGCTTTCACTTGGGGGGTGACTCTATTTTAAGGTCGATGCCCAAGGTAGGTGGGCACAGAGGGCTTAAGAACAACTAAGGGAGATTAATTTGTCTGTCAGTTTGTCTTCCTGTGGTGGCTTACATGTTGCTGTGAGGCTGGAGGCTATGCCACCAGTGTTGCAAAATGCCAGCAGGGTTACCCATGGTGGACAGGTTTCAGCAGAACTTCCGGGTGAAGACAGACTCGGAAGAAGGAAGAGGCCATCCACTTCTCAAAGAATTGGCCAGTGAAAATCTTGTGAATAGCAGTGAAACACTGTCTGATATATTACTGGAAAACTTCATGAACAGCCCTAAAACATTGTCCAATATAGTGCCATAAGATGAGCCCATCAGGTCAGAAGGCACTCAAATTTGGAGAAGAGCTGACTCCTCAGAGTAGAGATGACTGTAAAGATATGGATAGAGTAAAGCTTTCAGGGCCTCCATTGGCTGATGTGGCATGACTCAAACTGAGTAGACACAGATGCAAACATCCATTAATAACTGGGACATGGAATGTATGAAGTATGAATCTAGGAAAATTGGAAGTAGTCAAAAATGAAATTGAACACATACAGATCGATATCCTAGGCATTAGTGAGCTGAAATGGACTGGTTTTAGCCATTTTGAATCAGACAACCATATGATCTACTATGACAGGAATAACAAATTGAAGAAGGATGGTGTGGCACTCATTGTCACAAAGAATGTTTCAAGATCTGTCCTGAAGTACAGTGCTGTCAATGACAGGATAATATCCATATGCCTACAAGGAAGACCAGTTAATACTACTATTATTCAAATATACGCACCAACCACCAAAGCCAAAGATGAGGAAATTGAAGATTTCTACCAACTTCTGCAGTCTGAAATTGACTGAACATACAATCAAGATGTGTTGATTGCCACTGGTGACTAGAATGCAAAAGTTGGAAACAAAGAAGAGTTACCATGGTTGGAAAATATGGCCTTGGTGATAGAAATAATGCTGGAGATCACATCATAGAATTTTGCAAACCAATGACTTATTCATCGCAAATACCTTTTTTCAACAACATAAGTGACAACTATACATGTGGACTTCACCAAATGGAATACACAGGAATCAGATTGACTACATCTGTGGCAAGAGGCAATGGAGAAGTTCAGTATCTTCAGCTAAAACAAGGCCAGGAGATGATTGTGGAACAGACCATCAACTGTTCATATGCACGTTCAAGATGAAGTGGGAGACATTTAAAACAAGTCCACGACAGCCAAACTATGACCTTGATAATATCCTTCATGAATTTAGAGACCATTTAAAGAACAGATTTGATGCACTGAACACCAATGACTGAAAACCAGAGGAATTTTGGGACAACATCAATAATATCATCCATGAAGAAAGCAAGAGGTCTGTGATAGTTGAAGATGTGTCAACTTGGCTGGACTCCAGTTGTGAGTGGTGGTTCCCATGATGGATCACATGACTGCATTCTAAGCGGCCGGTCGGCCTAGGGGGAGTTTCCCCAGGGGTGTGGCCTACCTGCAATACTATCCCAGGGACAAACTGG
>NW_006921765.1:6288593-6291514 GCF_000298275.1 Orycteropus afer afer | reverse complement strand
AGATGAGAAAGGAAGAAAAGACCAAAATGGATGACAGAAGAGACTTGGAAACTTGCCCTTGAGCAGAGAGTAACTGAAGTAAATGGAAGAAATGCAAGATAAAAGAGCTGAACAGAAGATTTCAAAGAGCAGCTTGAGCAGACAAAGCCAATTACTATAATGAAATTTGCAAAGATCTGGAGTTAGAAAACCGAAGGAAAGAACATTTCTCAAGCTGAAAGAACTGTGGAAACAAAAAATCTAAGCCTTAAGTTGCAATGTTGAAAGATTCTATGGGAAAAATAACAAATGATGCAGGAAGCATCAAAAGAAGATGGAAGGAATACACAGTCACTGTACAAAAAAGAATTGGTCAATGTTCAGCTATTTCAGGAGGTGGCATAGGATCAAGAACCAATAGTATTGAAAAAAGAAGTAGAAGCTGCACTGAAGGAATTGGCAAAGAACAAAGCTGCAGGGATTTACAGAATACTCATTGAGATGTTTCAACAAACAGATGCCCTGCTGGAGGCACTCACTCAGCTATGCCAAGAGATTTGGAAGACAGCTAACTGGCCAACTGACTGGAAGAGATCCATATTTGTACCCATTCCAAAGAAAAGTGATCCCACGAATGTGGAAGTTATCAAAAAATATCATTAATATCACATGAAAGTAAAATCTTACTGAAGGAAATTCCAAAATGGTTGCAGCAGTATATTGACAGAGAACTTCTGGAAATGCAAGTTGGTTTCAGAAGAGGACGTGGAATGAGGGATATCATTGCTGATGTCAGATGGATCTTGGCTGAAAGCAAAGAATACCAGAAAGATGTTTACTTGTGTTTTATTGACTATGCAAAAGCCTTTGATTGTGTGAATAACATTGAGAAGAATGGGAATTCCAGAACACTTGATTGTACTCATGAGAAACCTGTACATAGATCAAGAGGCTGTCGTTTGAACAGAACAAAATCAAGAAGGGAGTGTGTCAAGGTTGTCTCCTTTCTCCATACTTATTCAACTTGTATGCTGAGCAAATAATCCGAGAAGCTGGATTATATGAAGAACATGGTATTAGGATTGGAGGAAGACTCATTACAACCTGAAATACACAGATGACACAAGTTTGCTTGCTGAAAGTGAGGATGGCATGAATCACTTACTGATGAAGATTAAAGACTAAAGTCTGCAGCATGGATTATACCTCAATATAAAGAAAACAAAAATCCTCACAACTGGTCCAATAAACAGCTTAGCAGTGGATGGAGAAAAGATTGATGTTGTCAAGAATTTTGTGTTACTTGGTTCTACAATCAACACCAATGGAAGTAGGAGTTAGACATCAGACAACCTATTGCATTGGGAAAATCTGCTGCAAAAGATCTCTTTCAAGTGATGAAGAGCAAAGATGTCTCCTTGAAGACTAAGGTGCACCTAATCCAAGCCATGGTATTTTCAATCGACCCTTATGCATGTGAGAGCTAGACAATGAATAAGGAAAACCAAAGAACAGTTGATGCTATTGAGTTGTGGTGTTGGAGAAGACTGCTAAGAGTACTGTGGTCTGCTAAAAGGATAATAAATCTGTTCTGGAAGAAGTACAGCCAGAATGCTCCTTGGAAGAGAGAATGGCCAGACTTCGTCTCACCTACTTTGGTCATATTGTCAGAAGGAACCATTCCCTGGAGAAGGATATCATGCTTGGTAAAGTGGAGGGTCAATGAAGAAGGGGAAGGCCCTCAATGTGATGGATAGACACAGTGGCTGCAACGATGGGCTCAGGTATAGCAAGGATCGTGAGGCTGGCACAAGACCCGGCAGTGTTATGTTCTTCTGTGCATAGGGTTGCTATGAGCTGGAGACGATTCAACAGAACCTAACAACAACAACATAACAACAATCACTCTGTAGAAGAAAGATGAGGCAGAAAAGGCAGAGGCATATTTATGAAAAATAGTGCATATGGCAAGTACTAAAATTACATCACTGTTCATCTGACACCTATTGTTTAGGTAACTTTACCTTAATATCAACTCAAAAATACAAATCAAGCTTGTTAAACTTTTACTTAACACATTATGGTATTTCATGAAAATTACAACTGTATCTTTCTTACTTTCACTGATGAAAGTTGGTCTTTGTTGTGTTCAAAGTCTCATGTATACACACACACACACACACACACACCCTTTATTTTATTTATTTATTTATTTTTACATGGGTCAATGTATGTATATATATATATATTTATTTATTTATTTATTTATTTTTGCAGTGTTCCCTCCCTTCCTCTCCCACCCCTCGGCAACCAACAAAGTCTCCCTCCATATATAAACCTTTCCTTGACCCTCCACCACAACGGACTAATACTATAGTTGTCCTTCTGTGATTGACTTATTTCACTCAGCATAATATCCTCCAAGTTCATCCATATTATGAGGTGTTTCACAGACTCTATATTATTCTTCAGTGCTGCATAGCATTCCATTATGTGTACGTACCATAGTTTGCTCATCCATTCTTCTGCTATAAATCTTAGAGATAAGTCCCTTGCCAGATATGTAATTATCAGCAAATATGGATTTTTTGTCTTATTTTTGTTGTGTGCTTTTTTGTAGTGTCAACTGCATTATTCCATATAATTTACTATGCTGACTTCATTTTGTTTATGAATTGTGTTATCACTTCCTTCATTGCTATTGTTTTAGTATTTGCTGAGTATTTATGGTGGTCCTCTTTTTTGATGTGAAGGTTTATCATTTTTCTTTGAGGTTATCCTGTGATTTATAGTTTTCTTTCCAAGTTTAGAACAGTCCATTCTATCTTGTAGTTGTCTTGAATTCCCTACCATCTAGAAGTTCTGTAATGGCACAGTTTGTTCCCTCTTTTTGGTTTGTAGTTTTCCTCCTTTGTCAATTGATGTCTCTGGTTCCCTGTTTA
>NW_006921765.1:6284533-6288458 GCF_000298275.1 Orycteropus afer afer | reverse complement strand
CTGGAAATTTCCTAATTTCACCATCATATTTGAGGGACAATTTTGCTGACTACATAATTCTTGGTTGGAAATTTTTCTCTTTCAGGGTTTTAGATATACCATACCATTGTCTTCTCGCCTGCGTGGTTTCCACCAAGAAATCCAAGCTTAGTCTTATTGGTTGCCCCGTGTAGGTAACTTTTTGTTTTTCCTGTGCTGCTTTCATGGTTCTTTCTTTGTCTTTGGTTTTGGTAAGTTTGATGATGATATGTCTGGTGATTTTCTTTTGGGGTCTATCCTGTTTGGGGTTCATGGGACTTCCTGAATGGATATATTCTCATCTTTCATCATACCAGGAAAATTCCCTTCTAACAAATCTTCGACAATTTTCTCTGTGGTTTTATTTGTCTCTTCATTTTCTGGAATTCTGATTACACGCAGGTCATTCCATTTGATGGTATCTCACATGATCCTTAGGCTTTCTTCATTTTGTTTTGAACTTTTCTCTGATTTATCCCTTTCCAAAAAAGTGTTCAGGTATTTGCCTTCAAGCTCCCTAATTCCGTCTTCCATTGATTCAATTCTGCTTCTTTGCCCATTCAATGTCTTATGTATTTCTGAAAATTAAGTATTAATCTTCTGGATTTCTGTGTATAGATTTTGTATCATTTCTAATTTTTCATTTATTTTGTCATTTTGCTCTTGTATTGTCTTTTGAAATTGTTCTAGGGTTTTCTTTATGTTTTCTTGATCTGTCTCTCAATTCATTGAAGATACCTCAATATAATTGTTTTGAATTCCTTATCAGGGATTTCCAATGCTGTGTCTTCCTCAGGGATGTGTTTTGGGTCTGTATCCTGGTCCCTTGTTTCTCCTGCTTTATCTTGCTTCTTTGTGTGGACTGTGATACTCTGTTATCTTCAAGGTATTGTGATGTTTTTGTGTTTATATTTAATCGGTGATTGTATGCTGGAGTGACTTGCCCACGATTTTTGTTATCTTTGTTTTGTTTGTATGTTATCTACACCAGCAGGGTACTGTGCTCCTCTGTTTGCTAGTTGACAGCACTTATACACTCACCACCTGTCTCCTTTCCTGTTGTCAGCCTCTCATATGTCCCTGCTGACCTTTGCAAATAGAACCTATTCTTAGATCCTGTTTTTGTTCAGGTTTTTCCATTAGCTGGTGCCTAATCCCCTTCTGTATACTTCCTTTCAAAGCTCAGGGCTCCAGTATTATCTTCTGTATCTCTGTCAATTCGTTTTGCTTTTCTTTGTTAAAGAGGGTCGGTGTTGCTTATCTGCCTATTCCTCCATCTTACCAGAAGTCCTGTGTTCAAAGTAATTTTTGTCAGTTTCTTCTCTTTCTACACTCAGCAGAGCAAGATCACACAGTCTTCCTTGACCTATGGAGGCTCTTGATAAGGAAGCATTAGTGTTTTGTGTTTCTTTTTTTTTTTTTTTTTCCCAGTGTTTCCTCCCCTCCCTTCCCGCCCCTGGTGAAAGCATTAGTTTTAACTTGAATGATCTCTCACAACTGGCAATGGTAACTGTGATGGTTATTAGAAACTGTTCAGTGGTGCCTCTCTTAAGGTGGCACCCAGAGCACTTGCCATACTTTAGATACACCTCTGCTAGAGGGCCCTCTCTTTTCCCAACTCTGCTCATCAAAACCCTACTCTCTTCTTGCAAGGCACATTTTTGCAGCTTATTTGGGAAATCCTTTCTTAACCCTGTCATTTCACCATACTTATTCAATCTGTATGCTGAGCAGATAATCCAAGAAGCTGGACTATATGAAGAAGATTGTGATATCAGGGTTGGAGGAAGACTCATTAACTCTGCAATATGCAGACGACACAACCTTGCTTGCTGAAAGTGAAGATAACTTGATGCACTTACTCATGGAGATTAAAGACTACAGTCTGCAGTATAGATTACACCTCAACATAAAGAAGACGAAAATCCTCACACTTGGACCAATAAGGAACATCATGATAAATGGAGAAAAGATTGAAGTTGTCAAAGATTTCATATTACTTAGTTCCACAATTAGCACCAATGGAAGCAGCAGTCAAGAAATCAGATGTCATATTGCACTGGGTAAATCTGCTGCAAAAGACCTCTTTAAAGTGCTGAAGAGCAAAGATGTCTCTTTGAAGATTAAGGTGTGCCTGACCCAAATCATGATATTTTCAATAGTCCCACATGCATGTGAAAGCTGGACAATGAATAAGGAAGACAGAAGAAGAGTTGATGATTCTGAGTTGTGGTTTTGGCAAAGAATTGTGTGAGGATTTTCGTTTTCTTTATGTTGAGGTGTAATCCATACTGCAGATTGTAGTCTTTAATCTCCATGAGTAAGTGCATCAAGTTATCTTCACTTTCAGCAAGCAAGGTTGTGTCATCTGCATATTTCAGGTTGTTAATGAGTCTTCCTCCAATCCTGATTCTGCATTCTTCTTCATATAGTCCAGCTTCTTGGATTATTTGCTCAGCATATAGATTGAATAAGTATAGTGAAAGGATACAACCCTGACACACACTCTTCCTAATTTTAAACAATTCAGTATCCCCTTGTTCTGTTTGAATGACTGCCTTCTGGTCTATGTACAAGTTCCTCATGAGGACAATTAAGTGTTCTGGAATTCCCATTCTTTACAATGTTATCCATGATTGGTTATGAGCCACCCAGCCAAGTGTTTTTGCATAGTCAATGAAACACAAGTAAACATCTTTCTGGTATTCTTTGCTTTCAGCCAAGATCCATCTGACATCAGCAATTATATTCCTCATTCCACATCCTTTTCTGAATCCAGGTTGCATTTCTGGAAGTTCCTTATCAATATACTGCTGCAACCATTTTTGAATTATCTTCAGCAAAATTTTATGTGTGATATTAATGATCTTGTTTGATAATTTCCACACTCCATTGGATGACCTTCTTTGGAATGGGCACAGGTAACTGTCTTCCAAATTACTTGGCATAGCTGAGTAAGTGCCACCAAGGCAGCATCCATTTGTTGAAACATCTCAATGGTTATTCTGCCCATTCCTGGAGCATTGTTTTTTGTCATTCCTTCAGTGCAGCTCCAACTTCTTCCTTCAGTATCATTGGTTCTTGATCCTATGCTACATCCTGAAACAGTTGAACATTGACCAGTTCTTTTTTGTACAGTGACTCTGTGTATTCCTTCCATCATCCTTTTGATGCTTCCTGCATCAATCAATATTTTGCCCATAGACTTGAGAAATGCCAAGTGTGTTCTTCCTTTTTGGTTTTCTAACTCCAGGTCTTTGCACATTTCATTATAATAACTTATTTTGTCTTCTTGAGCTTCTCTTTGACATATTCTGTTCAGCTCTTTTATCTTGTCATTTCTTCCATTTGCTTTAGCTACTCTCCTTTCAAAAGCAAGTTTTAGAGTCTCTACTGACATCCAATTTGGTCTTTTCTCCCTTTCTTGCCTTTTAAATCATCTTTTGCTTTCTTCACGTATGATGCTCTTAATGTCATCCATGACTCATCTGATTTTTGGTCATTGGTATTCAATGAGTCAAATCTATTCTGCAGATGGTCTTTAAATTCAGCTGGAATATAGTCAAGGTCATATTTTGGCTCTCATGAACTTGTCTTTATAGTCTTTATTGTCTTCAGCTTCAACTTGAACTTGCATATGAGCAATTGATGGTCTGTTCCACAGTTCCTGGCCTTGTTTTGGCTGAAGATATCAAGCTTCTTCATTGCCTCTTTCCACATATGTAGCCAATCTGATTCCTGTGTATTCCATCTGGTGAAGTCCACGACTTCATGTATATGTTGTTGTTGTTTGCCGTCGAGTCAGCCCCGACTCACAGAGACCCCTCCTTGGGTTTCCGAGGCAGTATCACTACGGAAGTAGGATTGCCCAACCTTCCTTCCGAGGAGTGGCTGGTGGGTTTGAACC
>NW_006921765.1:6283062-6284433 GCF_000298275.1 Orycteropus afer afer | reverse complement strand
TAGGATTGCCCAACCTTCCTTCCGAGGAGTGGCTGGTGGGTTTGAACCGCCAGCCTTCTGGTGAGCAGTCAAGTGCCTTAGGCACTATAGACACTGTTTATGTTGTTGAAAAAAGGTATTTTCAATAAATAATAAGTCATTGGTCTTGCAAAATTCCATCATGCAATCTTCAGCATCATTTCTATCACCAAGGCCATATTTTCCAACTACTGCTGATTCTTCTTTGTTTCCAACTTTTGCATTCCAATAACCAGTAACAATCTATACCTCTTGATTGCGTGTTTGGTCAATTTCAGACTGCAGAAGTTGGTAAAAATCTTCAATTTCCTCATTTTTGGCTTTGGTGATTGGTGCGTAAATTTGAATAATAATAGTTTTAACTGGTCTTCCTTGCAGGCATATGGATATCATCCTATCACTGACAGCATTGTACTTCAGGATAGATCTTGAAACATTCTTTGTGGGGAAGAATGTGACGCCATTCCTTTTTGTCATTCCCAGCATAGATTACAGTGCCTAAGGCACTTGACTGCTAACCAGAAGGCTGTTGGTTCAAACTCGCCAGCCACTCCTCGGAAGGAAGGTTGGGCAATCCTACTTCCATAGTGATACTACCTTGGAAACCCAAGGAGGGGTCACTATGAGTCGGGGCCGACTTGACAGCATATAACAACAACAATGACAATGGTTATCTGATTCAAAATGGGCCAAACCAGTCATCTCAACCCACTAATGCCTAGGATATCAATTTTTATGCATTCCATTTCTGTGGAGAGCCGCACCACGGCATTTTATTCATCTTAACAAGGTCACAATATTTCCCTTCTTTGTTTTGGGCCTGTTGGACATCTTCAGACCTAAGTTTGAGTTTCGAGACCTGTCTTGAGCCTTCACTTCTGTATAGAAGTGATTCAGCACTTTTAAATTTACCCGCCTCTTGCCACATATCTATTTTTTTTATAGGTTTCCCTATTTCACCGTCAGCAGCAACATCACATCACCCCATTCCTTGATCCTGCCCCTTTCCTTTACCATATATAAGTATTTGTTTGAAATTCAATAAACGAGACTTGATCGGGTTTTTGACTTGTCTCCATTCTTCGCATCTCTTGTCCCTTCCATTTCCACCCCCTCCTCCAGGTCCTAGGTTGACTGTCCCGCGGGACGGGACACATGGCGCCCAACGTGGGGCCTGGATACGAGGGAATCGGTGAGAAACACTGCAAAGGACTGGCCGGTGTATAAAGAGAAAACAGACAGAGCTACAGTCGGCGAAGGAACCTGCTTCACTGAATCACTCTGGTAAGTTGCAGTGATCATGGGGCAAGAAATAAGTCAGCATGAAATATTTGTGGAACAGTTAAGAGAGGC
>NW_006921765.1:6259274-6261329 GCF_000298275.1 Orycteropus afer afer | reverse complement strand
TCTTGCCACGTATCTATTTTTTATAGGTTTCCCTATTTCACTGTCAGCAGCAACATCACATCACCCCATTCCTTGATCCTGCCCCTTTCCTTTACCATATATAAGTATTTGTTTGAAATTCAATAAACAAGACTTGATCGGGCTTTTGACTTGTCTCCATTCTTCGCGTCTCTTGTCCCTTCCATTTCCACCCCCTCCTCCAGGTCCTAGGTTGACTGTCCCACGGGATGGGACACATTTCATTTTTTATTACTTCCAATTCTCCAAGATTCATGCTTCATATATTCCATGTTCTGATTATTAATGGATGTTGCAGCTGTTTCTTCCCATTTTGAGTCATGCCCCATCAGCAAATGGAGGTCCTGAAAGCTTTACTCCATCCATGTCATTAAGGTCAACTCTACTTTGAGGAGGTAGCTCTTGCCTTGTCCTATCTTGAGTGCTTTCTTGTCTGAGGGACTCATGTTCCTGCACTGTGTAAGACAATGTTTCAGGGCTATTCATAAAGTTTTCCAGTAATGTTTCAGACAGTGTTTCACTGCTATTCATGTCCTAAGTGTGAATGTGCATGTATGAGGGCATGTGGGAGTGTGTGTGCATATGTGCTGGTGAATGTATATACATGAATATGTTGTTGTTATTATGTGCAGTTGAGTCAGACCTGACTCATAGTGACCCCTCCTTGGGTTTCCGAGGCAGTATCACTATGGAAGTAGATTGCCCAACCTCCCTTTTGAGGAGTGGCTGGTGGGTTTGAACTGCCAGCCTTCTGGTTAGCAGTCAAGTCCCTTAGGCATTACACTACCAGAGCTCCTATACATGAATATGTATGGTATAAAACGTTCCTGGCAGGATGTTAAGAGGATTAAATGAGTGAAATACGAATTTCTTTTCTTCTCCCCATGTAGAATAAAATAAAGGCTGCAGGTTTTCAGGGTGGGTGTCTGGGAACTAGGGGTCAGGACTCTGCCGGTTAGTGGCTCTGTGGACACTAACCGACCTGGCCATCATTCACTCTCAGCGCCTTCAGAACGCAAGGGCAGCCCTGCTCTGGCCGTCGGCGAGGAGGCGCGGAACAAAGGGAAGAAACAGCCGTAGCCTGGAGTGACGCAAGCGCGGCTCGTGCAGGCTTTCCGGCTGCCTGGCCAGACTCGTCCAACTCACGTAGCCAAGCCTGAGCTTCTGCAGTGTCCGGAGGAGGGGCTGCCGGCCGCGCACCCGCGCCGTTTCCGGGAAAGCCGCCGGCCTCCCAGGCCTCCGCGCTCCATTTCCCCTCGGTCAGGGCCGGGTTGCAGCCAACCCGGAGGAAGGGCGCGGGCTGCCTGGCCCTCCGCCCAGTCCCGCTCCCAGGTAAGCCTTCGGCTTAGGCGCGGGCGGGAGGCTGGTCTCCGCGGACCGGCAGCCGGAATCAGGGGACAGGGTGGTGGGTGGTGGTAGGGGTCTGAGCGGCAGCCGCTTGCAGCAGGACAGGCTGTCTGCAGACCCAGCCCCGACCTCAGCGGGGAAGTTCGGCACCGACTTTGATCTGGAGGCACCCCCATCCCACCCCCTTTAGTCCCTGATTTGTTTCCCCTTCCCCGCCCCGTCTTCGGGCACATCTCCTGACATAGCGCCTTCCTCTAGCCTCTTCCTCTTACCTGGCTGCTCTCTTGCACCCAAAACGTAAACAGGGCTGAAGAGGCCCTTAGGGAAAGCTGTCACCTTTTCCGAGAAGCCTCTCCTTTATTTCCCTCTGAAGACCCTACCTCTGACCATTTGCTTTTTTCTTTAAATGCACATAACTGTTTTTCTTACCAAACCAAACACCTATTGTGGTCGGGTGGATTGCGACTCATAACGACCCTACAGGGCAGAGTAGAATTGCCCCATAGAGTTTCTAAGTCTGTAAAACTTTACTGAAGCCAACTGCCACAACTTTCTCCCATGGGGCAACTAGTAGGAACGCTTAACCCCTGGGCCACTAGGGCTCCTTGTCTCCTCACAGCTTCCTTATATCCTTCTCTGTTCTAGCCACAGTCACTCCCTCTGCTTTTGATTGTCTTTGTGACAGTGTTT
>NW_006921765.1:6244496-6256809 GCF_000298275.1 Orycteropus afer afer | reverse complement strand
GATTTTATCAAATGCCTTTTCTGCATCAATTGATATGATCATGTGGTTCTTCTCCTTTGTTTTATTTATGTGGTGGATTACATTGATTGTTTTTCTAATCTGCAATCATTTTAATGACCACTTCCATGGGCTACTCATAGTGCTACTGGGACAGTGGAACACCCAGCACCCCAGGCTCAGTGAGATCCTCATGAAGACAGACTAGAAGTCAGAATACACAGGTGAATGAAATTAGGAGAGGAAGTGCAGATTACTTGAGGAACTAAGGCACCTAACCCAGGGGTCACTGAGGATCAGGAATGACTTTCAGAGGAAGTCACATCTAGGTTATTTATTATTATTATTGTGCTTGTCACAGGTTTTGGGGATTAGAGTGTAGATACCTTTGGTGGACGGGTATTCTGTCTCCCACAGATAGTGATTCCAGCTTAACAGAAATGTAATATGAATTGTAGAAGACAGGCATTCTAATCATATGCCTTTATAGGTTCCAGTACATTTCCTATAAGATAGAAATTGGAGACCAGTTAGGTATTGAATAAAAGTAAAAGAGTAATTAATACATTTTGGATTTTATACAGTGGAAATTCACATTTCCCACCTATAGTAAGTTCCTACATATAATGTTGGGGAAATAGTCTAGAAAAGACTAAAAATATCATGCTGCTGCTTTTTTGGAAGAAGCTCTTTACAAATTTTCTATCAAGCCTTTGCTATTATTTACCAAATGAGTACCCCAAACCGAAAAACCCAACGAATCAATTCTGATGCATAGTGACCCTATATGACAAGTAGAACAGCCCCATCGGGTTTCCAAGGCTATAATCTTTATGGAAGCAGTCTGCCACATCTTTTGCCTGTGGAGCAGGTGGTGGATTCGAACCACCGACCTTTCACTTAGCAGTCTACCACTTAACCAGGGCTCCTTACCAAGTGGGTATTTAGTAGAAATCATTCTACTTTATGAATTTTTTAAAAGTACAGGTAAAAGTGACCACACAAGGCCACACAGAAAATCAGGAGGGAGATAGAGCTGTTGGAGATTTGGGTTCATTATCTCCTTATCTGCTTGAGAATTAGATCTTGATATATGACAACTATGCTGCGTTGCCAGTTTTAATTTTTTTAATATGTTGCTGTAAAAAAATAACATACTGTATTTACAAACAGCTGGGGGAGGGGGAAGAGAGCAGTTTGCAAACAAACATGGAAGGGAGGACGTGCTGTTTGCAAAAAAAAAAATTCAGTACTAAGTCTGAGGTGGCACAGTGGTTAAAAGTGCTGGGCTGCTAACCCAAAGGTCAGTGTTTCGAACCCAGTAGCCACTCCCTGGGAGAAAGATGTGGCCTTCTGCTTCCATAAAGATGTACATCCTTGGAAACCCTAACCCACTCACTCGCACTGAGTCAGATCCAACTCATAGTGACCCCTCCTTGGGTTTCTGAGATGGTATCACTACGGAAGTAGATTGCCCAACCTTCCTTCAGAGGAGTGGCTGGTGAGTTTGAACCGCCACCCTTCTGGTTAGCAGTCAAATGCCTTAGGCACTATGCCACCAGAGCTCCTTTGGAAACCCTAAGGGGCAGTTTTACTCTGTCTTATAGGGTCAGTATGAGTCGGAATCAACTCGAAGGCAACAGGGATTACTAATTCTTATAAAAATTAAAGCATATTTGTATATGATAACTCCACAACCCTTGCTATACAAGAACTGAAGGAAGGTGCAGTAGGGCTTTGGACTCCAGAAAGTAGACAGTGTGTATTTTGCTCTATTTCTATGTCAAAAATGCTGTTATGTCCTATGTTTAAACTTTTTCATTATGCTTTTCACAAGGGTTTATACCATCTACTTCCAATGACATAAGGTGTTGGATAATTGGATTCCTTAACCAAGCAATGAAAAGTACAGTTAACAAAAAGCAGCATCGTATTACCAAAATAGCAAGTCATTTTATGAAATAAGAAATGGAAACTTGTAAATCTACATCTGTTAAGTACATAAAAATAGTATACTGATTTTTAACCCTTAGACAATCATAAAAAAATCAAATGATTCTCCAGTTTATAAGTATTTCAGAACCAAAGTAATGAATTTTAAAATTGAAAAAATTTGGAAAGATTTAAATGATATAAAAACCAAATGACATTGTGTCTACTGCTGGGGGAAAGGGCATTTTGAATAGTTGAAATAAAGATGTGGAGAGACAGTGATCCTTGACCAGGAAAAGGATTTCAAAATGTAACAGTTATATAAGGCATTGCCTTGACTTCAGCCTACCACTTAGGTTTTCTTACATCCAAAGAATATTGCATGAGAAGGGAAACATGTATACATAGTATGTTCAACTTTCAGTGTCCTTTGGGCTGGCTACACCCATTCCAGCTCTTCTTTCTGCCTCCTTTGCTACAGTTTAAATGCTGCTTTTTTTTTTTTTTCCAACTATGATGTATTTTTATGACTCATCAGCATCCCTTATATTCATCAACATGGTATAATAGTGTTTAGCTTCAGTGAACAAGGCAGTAATGTCTCCAAAGATCAGTTGCAAATTATTTCATTTCTCTGACACAAACTAAATTGAAGAAATTCAATGGCATTTCAACTGCATATGAAGTACTTCCTTTGACCTTAACCACCTGAGAGAGCTAAGGCAGACCTCACAAGTTAAAGGACATAGTCCTCCAGACTGCCAAGTCTGCTTAAGACTTCAGATGCCAGCCTCAAGCGTGGGGGTCCCCACTACACCTTAACTTCTAACCTTCTGGCTGCAAATTTGGGGTTTTCCCACTATCTCTTCAGGATGTCAGCCATAGGCTTTGTGTCCTCAGGGCACCCTCACTTCTGAGCTTCTGGCTTCTATTACTCCCTCACGTTCGATGGTTTATTAGAATGACTCACAAACTCAGGGAAGTGCTATACTTATAATTTTATTATAGCAAAAGGGATACAAATGAACAGACGCATAGGGTGAGGTGTAGGATTTCCAACATGAAGTTTCCATATCCCCAAGAGGGACATACTACCTCCCATGTGCATCAATGTCTGTCACAAACCAGGAAGCTCCTAGATCTTCTACATCTGAAGCCTTTATTGGGTCCTCATTATGAAGGCATGGTTGATTGGATCAGTCCCCCTTCCCCCGGAATTGTATGATACCGTGTGTGATCGGGCTTTCTGGCCTGACCAGTCCCCATCCAAGACATACCTCATAGCATAAAACCTCAGGTATGGCATTGAGGCTTCATCAAAGACACTTCAGTAGCTGGGGAAATTCCAAGGGTTAGAGGTTATCTCTCAGGAACAGAGGACGAATTCTATGCAAATTCCTTGGGTTGTTGTTGTTAAGTTGATTCCAATTCATAGCAACCCTTTGTACAACAGAAAGAAACATTGCTTGGTCCTTCACCATTCTCACATCCTTGCTGTACTTGAGCCCATCATTGCAGCCACTGTGTTAATCCATCTTGTGGAGGGTCTTCCCCATTTTTGATGACCCTTCGCCTTATCAAGCATGATATACTTCTCCAGGGACTTGTCCCTTCTGACTGCATGACAAAGTAGGTAAGAAGTCTGGCCATTCTCACTTCTAAGAACCATTCCAGCTGTACTTCTTTCAGGACAGATTTGTTCATTCTTCTAGCAGTCCATGGTATGTTCAGTATTCTTCACCAATACAATTCAAAGGCATCAACTTTTTTTTTAGTCTTCCTTATTCATTGTTCAGCTTTCACATGCATATGAGGTGATTGAAAATACCATGGCGGTGTAGTGCCTAAGGCATTTGACTGCTAACCAGAAGGTTGGCAGTTCAAACCCACCAACCACTCCGCAGGAATACTGAGCAATCTACGTCTGTAAAGATTTGCTGCCTTGGAAACCCAAAGGGAATTGCTGTAAGTCGGAATAAACTCGTTGACAGTGAGTTTGTGTTTTTGGTTTTGAGTTAGGCACACCCTAGCCATCAAGGTGACATTTTTGCTCTTCAGCACTTTAAACTCTACTTTGGGTGGAGTTCATCATAAAACCCACAATGTGCAACATAGCATGGCATTCTTTAAAATCTGAAACCTCTTATTTTAGTATGTCTACTAATATCACTCTGTGTGAGTTCCGAGAGGGTTGATTTTATTCTCTGCCGATCAGGCAAACAGCCAGAAAGCGGCCCTTCTGCTAGGTGCTCAACATCTCTGTTCTCTACAGCAAAGTTCCCTGTGAGATTCACCTGGAAAAGTGTCTATTGAATACTACAGCTTCATCTTGAATCGGGGGCAGGCAGTGCTCCACACAGTCTGCTCTCAGGGAGATAGGCTGAAAACCACCACCGCTGGGAACATTCTCTGTCATTATGTTGGGAGAAGAGCATGTCAAGTTACACAGTAACTCTTGAAGACTTTTGAATAGAAGTTAATTTATGTTGCTCTTGGTCCTTTGCATTTCCATGTAAGTTTAGAAGTAGTTTGAGCCAGCCACCACTGCCAAAAGCAAAGAAACAAACACTTTCGGAATTTGAGATAGCAATGATCTACACATCAGTTTGGGGAAAATTGACTTTACAATGTTGAGTCTTCTAATCCTTGAACATAATGTATCTCCAATATCTAGAATATTTTAAATACATATAAACCTCAACATATTCTGAGCATTCCTATTAGCACTTTAGATAAATTATTTCATGTAATCTTTTTTTTAATAATTTATTTTTTCTTTTTCAGAATATGCACAGCAAAAATATACACCAATTTAAATTTCTACATGTACAATTCAGTGACATTGATTACATTCTTCTAGTTGTGCAACTATTCTCACCCTCCTTTTCTGAGTTGCCTATCTCATCTTTCCAGTTGCTATTGTCAATTTGATCCCACATAGATAGATCTTAAAAGAGCATAATGCTCAAGCAGATATTCTTTACTAGTTAAACTAACCTACTGTTTTATTTTAACAAGACTTCAAGTAGTATTTTTGGTTTCAGGTTTTTTTATTTTTATTTTTATTGTGATTTGGGTAAAAGTTTACAGAGCAAATTCATTTTCCATACATCACTTGATCCACATTTTGTCTCATGACATTGACTGCAATTCCCCACAATGTAATAGCTTTCTTCCCATTTCCTCCTCATCATTACCTCATCTCTGTGTCCTTCCTTCTCATCTACTCCCGCCCCCTGAGCTGTCTCCCTGTGCAAACATTGCTCTTCCATTCTCCCAGGATTGATCGCTACAAGTAGTGTATCAACTTGATGTAAATGTTCAGCCCATATGCCTGTCTACTATTTGGCTGGAAGCCACAGGAGTGAGTTCAATTCCAGATTTGAAGGGTAACTAGCGGCCATAGTCTCAGGAGTCTCTCCAGGCTCTGTCAGACTAGAAAACCTGGTCTTTTTTTTATGATTTTGAATTTTGTTCCACATTGTTCTCCCACTCTATCCAGGATCTCCTGTGCTGATCCCCCTCCGAGTAGTTGACAGTGGTAGCCAGGCACCATCTAGTTCTGGTCTCATAGTCATATAGGCTGCCAGACCCTTGAACTAATTGGTCCCATGCGTCTTTGGTTTTCTTCATTCTTCTTTGTTCGGGACAAGGAGAGACCCATTGTTGCATCTAGATGGCCACTTGCAAGCTTTTAAAACCCCAGTTGCTCCTAACCAAAGTAAGATGTAGAACAATGTTTTTGTGTAATATGTTATGTCAATTGAGTTTGATGTCCCCTGTGACCATGGTCCCAGGCCCACAGATCCAACTACTTGCTCCCTCTGGGTAGCTGGCTGTGGCCAAGAAGTCACCACAACTTTGTCCTTGGTCAGCGCTACTATACACTTGGACATTCTTTCAGCACATACAAATATGCTTGTAGAAACATCATCTGCCAACCTTATACATGGTCATGGGCACTCTACCCCTGCCTAGGTATACCTGATCATTCAGCCTGTCCACCCATTGATGCACCTGTAGATTAATGCTTGCCATCATTGAAAACGCAGTACTGTATATGCAAAAAGGATCATCTTTGTTGTCTGTACCTCCCATGTCCCTCTCTGTGTCTTCCTCTTCCTCAGCACCACCATGTTGATCACTCATATTTGGTAGATTGCCCTTCCCTTCAAATCAATACTTGTCTCTACCTATCTAGCAGTATTCCCTCTCCTCTTCTCTCACCCCTAGTAACCAACAAAGAAAGTTTCTTTCCATATATAAACCTTTCCTTGACTTCTTACAATAATGAGCTAATACTATATTTGTCCTTCTGTGATTAACTTATTTCACTCAGCATAATGTCTTCCAAGTTCATCCACATTATATGGTGTTTTGTAGATTCTACATTGTTCTTTAGTGTTGCATAGTATTCCATTGTGTGTATGTACCATAGTTTGGTTATCCATTCTTCTGTTGAGGGGAACCTAGGTTTTTTCCATCTTTTTGCTATTGTAAATAGTGCTGTGATGAATGTGGGTGTGCATATATCCGTTCTTGTCCTGGCTCTCACTTCTTTAGGATATATACCTAGTAATGTGATTGCTGGATCAAATAGTATTTCTAATTCCAACTTTTTAAGGAATCACCATACTGCTTTCCACAGTGGTTGTATCATTTTACAGTCCCACCAGCAGTGTATGAGAATCCCAATCTCTCCACATCCTCACCAGCATTTGTTATTTTCTGCCTTGTTGAACTTTGCTATTAGTGATGGGGCAAGATGGTATCTCATTGTTTTGATTTGCATCTCTCTAATAGCTAATGATCACAAACATTTCTTCATGTGTTTGTTGGCTCCCTGAATATTGTTTGGTGAAGGGTCTATTCATGTCTCCTGCCCATTTTTTGATTGGATTGTTAATCTTTTTGTTCTTGAGGTGTTGGAGTTTTCTATCAATTTTAGAGAAAAGTCCCTTGTCAGATACGTCGTTGCCAAATATTTTTTCTCAGTCTGTAGGTTCTCTTTTTACTCTTTTGGTAAAAACCATCCTTGCATGCCTGGTATGAAGTCCACTTGGTCATAATGTATTATTTTTTTGAAATGTTGTTGGAGTCTATTGGCTAGGATTCTGTTCAACATTTTTGCATCTATATTCATGAGAGATACTGGTCTGTCATTTTCCTTTTTTAGTGATCTCTTTGCCTGGTTTTGGTATCAAGGTTATGCTTGCTTCATAAAATGAATTTGGGAGGATTCCATTCTTTTATGTGTTCTGGAATAGTTTGAGTAGATTGGTGTCAGTTCTTCTCTGAACATTTGGTAGAATTTGCCAGTGAAACTGTCTGGACCAGGACTTTTTTGTTGTTGGCAAGTTTTTTTAAGACCTGTTCAATGTCTTCTGTTGTTATGGGTCTGTTCAAATTTTCTACCTCAGTCTGTTAGTTTAGGTAAGTAGTATGTTTCTAGAAATCTGTCCATTTCTTCTAGATTTTCAAATTTGAAGTAAAGTTCTTCATAGTATCCTGATATTATCCTTTTAATTTCAGTTGGTTCAGTTGTGACTTTGCCCAATTAGTTTCTGATTTGTGTTGTTTGTTTTCTCTCCCTCTTTTCCTTTGTTAAATTTACCAGTGGTTTGTCAATTTTATTGATCTTTTCAAAAAACCAGCTTCTACTCTTGTTGATTTTTTTCTATTGTTTTTCTATTTTCTGATTCATTGATTTCTGCTCGAATCTTTATAATTTCCTTTTTTGTGGTTATTGTAGGCTTTTTTTGCTGCTCTTTTTCTAATTGTAGGAGATGTTGGGTTAAGGTGTTGATTTTGGCTCTTTCTTCTTCTTTGATGTGTGCATTTATTGCTATAAATTGGCCTTTGATCACTGCTTTTGCTGTGTCCCAAAGATTTTGGTATGTTGTGTTTTCATTCTTATTTGATTCAAGGAATTTTTTAATTTCTTCTATTACCCAGTCATTTTCAAGGAGGGTGTTATTCAGTTTCCATGTATTTGATCTGTTTCTGTTGATCTTCCTATTGTTGATTTCTAATTTTATAGCATTGTTATCTAAGAGGATGTTTTGCAGTATTTCAGTGTTTTTAAGTTTATTAAGGCTTGTTTTGTGGCCTAACATATGGTCTATCCTGGAGAATGTTCCATATATGCTAGAAAGGAAAGTATATTGTGCTGTTGTTGGGTGACGTGCTCTGTAGATGTCTATAAAGTCAAGTTGGTAGATTGTATTGTTTAGTTCTTTTGCATCTTTATTGAATTTCTTTCCAGTTGTTCTTTCTTTGATTGAAAGTGGTGTATTAAAGTCTTCTACTATGACTGTGGAGTCAGTCATCTATTTGTCTTTTCAGTTCTGTTAAAATCTGATTTATGTATTTTGGGCTCTTTCATTGGGTGCATAGATATTTATTATGGTTATATCCTCTTGTTCAAGCAATCCTTTAATCATTATATAATGTCCTTCCTTGTCTCATATGGTGGTTTTTGTCTTAAAGTCACTTTAATCAGAAATTAATATTGTCACTCCTGCTCTTTTATGGTTGCCACTTGCTATCTTTTTCCAATCTTTGATTTTCAGTCTATTTTTGTCTTTATCTCTAACGTGTGTCTCTTGTAGACAGCATATTGATGGGTTATGTTTTCTTAGCCAGTCTGCAACTCTCTGTCTCTTCAGTGGTGCCTTTAATCCATTGACATTCATTGTAATTATTGATAAGTTTGAATTTGTTGCTGTCATTTTGTTATGTTTTTTTTCCTAGTGTTGCTTATTTCTTTGTTCCATATAATTTTCTGCACTGAGCTCATTTTATTTATCAAGCATGTTATCGTTTCCTCATTACTATAGTTTTAGAATTTGCCAAATATTTGTGCTTGTCTTCTTCCTTTTGATGTGAATGAAGGTTTATAATTTTTCTTTGAGATTACCCTGTGATTTTAAATTTCTTCTCAAGTTTAGAATAGTCCATTCTATCTTGCATTTGTCTTGACTTCCTCACCATTTAGAAGTTCTGTAACTACACATTTTTTCCCCTCTTTTTGGTTTGTAGTTGTCCTCATTTGCCAATTAATGTCTCTGGTTCCCTGTTTACAATCTTGTAAAGCTTATTTTACTTTGGATACTTCTATAACTGGGTTGGTTTCTAGGTTATGTTGTTATCATTTATGTTAATGGTTGGTTGTTTGCTATTGTTGGGTCTTTGTCCAAAGGACTCCTTTTAGCATCTCTTGTAAGGTTGGTCTGGTTTTAACAAATTACCTTAATTTTTGCTTATCTGGAAATGTCCTAATTTCACCATCATATTTGAGGGACAGTTTTGCTGGGTATATAATTCTTCGTTGGAAATTTTTTCTCTTTCAGGGTTTTGTATATACCATCCCATTGCCTTCTTGCCTGCATGATTTCTGCTGAGAAATCAGAGCTTAGTCTTATTGGTTGCCTTTTGTAGGTAACTTTTCATTTTTCCTGTGCCGCTTTCACTATTCTTTGTTTTTGGTTTTATTGAGTTTGATGACGATGTATCTTGGTGATTTTCTTTTGGGGTCTACCTATTTGGGGTTTGTTGGTTTTCCTGAATGGATGTATTCTCATCTTTCATCATATCAGGGAAATTATCTTCCAACAAACTTTGGACAGTTTTCTCTGTGGTTTTATTTGTCTCTTCCTGTTCTGGAATTCTGATTACATGTAGGTTATTCTTTTTGTTGGTATTGCACACCAACCTTAGGCTTTCTTCATTTTGTTTTGATCTTTTTTCTGATTGATCCCTTTCCAAAGAAGTATTGAATTATTTGTCTTCAATCTCACTAATTCTGTCTTCCATTGATTTGAATCTACTCCTTTGCCCATTCAATGTGTTATCTATTTCTGAAAATTTAGTATTAATCTGGATTTCTATCTACAGATTTTATATCACTTCTAATTTATTTTGTCATTTTGTTCTAGTATTGTCTTCCAAAATTGTTGTAGGGTTTTGTCTGTATTTTCCTTAATTTTGTCAGTGTTTTCCTTAATCCAGTGGCTTTCTCAATCTGTTGAAGGTACCTAAATATAATGCTTTTTAGTTCCTTCTCAGTGAGTTCCAATGCTGGTTCTTCCTCAGGGATGTGTTCTGGGTCTGTATCCTGGTCCTTTGTTTCTACTGCTTTATCTTTCTTCTTTGTGTGGATTGTGATGGTCTGTTGTCTTTAAGATAGTGTGATGTTGTGTTTATATTTAATTGGTGGTTGTATGTTGGAGTGGTTCACCCAAGATTTTCATTTTCTCCATTTTGTTTGGATATATCTAAGTAAGCAGAGTACTGTGCTCCTCTGTTTACTCATTGGGAGCACTTAATGCACTCACCACCTGTCTCCTGGTGGATGTGATAGAGAATGAGAGTGGCTGCACAGATCTCTGTTAGCTGTTTGCGAAGAGAAGTTAAGGGTGAGTCAGGCTCATATTGGCTACCATGTATTGTTGGCCAGTTGGTGCAGAAGTAAGTAGTGGCCTCACTCAGTAGGTTGGGCTGCAGGAGGTGTGGATATGGTTCAGTCGTATGGGCATGGTTGCTGTCTCCCACTCAATTAGACAAAAACAACAATTAAAAAAACCACCAAATGGGTCTCTCCTCATCCAGAGCAAAGAAGAATGAAGAAAACCAAAGATACATGAAAACAATTAGTCCAAGCGACTAGTACACCATGTGATCCTTAGCCTATTTGACTATGAGACCAGAACTAGATGGTACCCAGCTACCACTGTCAACCACTTGGAGGGGGATCCATATAGGAGATCCTGGATAGAATGGGAGAACAATGTGGAACAAAACTCAAAATCATTTAAAAAAAGTGGGGGGGCAGGGCCCAGGTTTGCTGGTCTGGTGGAGTCTGATGGAACCATTGAGACTATGGCCTCTAGCTGCCCTTCAGGTCTGGTATTGAATCCACTCATGTGGCTTCCAGCCAAACAAAAGACAGGCATATGACATGAACATTTACATTAGGTAGATACACTTGGAGAGATCAATCAATGAAGGATAGATGGGCTGTGTATGCACAGGGAGACAGCTCAGGGGGCAGGAATGCATGGGAGGGAAGGACATAGGGAAGAGGTAACTATGGGGGCTATAATTAATTATCCAGTGTGATAGTTGGAGCTGTGTGTCAACTTGGCTGAACCACAATTCTGTGTGGTTTGAGCTGTTGTGGTGTGGTTGTTCCCATGATGGGATCAGATGACTATGTTTTGAGCAGCCAATCTGTTGAAAGGGAGTTTCCCTAGGGGCGTGGCCTGCTTCCAGTATATCTGTGGACATCCTGGGAGAGGAGACATTCTTCTGTGGATCGGGATTCTGTTGTGCTGCCTACAACTATCTGTGAGTGAACAATCCACCATTTGGTCTGGAGATCTTGGATTCGTCATTCGTTGGAGTCAACAGCCAGTATACTGCCTGCTAGCTCTGAGCTCCTCAGCCCCTGTGGCTTCAAGAGTCAGGAAAAGCTTCCAGCTTGACGTTTGATCCAGAACTTTGGACTTGTCAGCTTCTATAAGTGTGTGAGCCATTTTCCTAAGATAAATCAATCTCTCTCTCTCTCTCTCTCTCTCTCTCTAAGCTTTACTGGTTTTGTTTCTCTAGAGAACCCAGTCTAACACATCTAGGAAGGGAGCTGTTGCATTGTGGGAAATTGCAGTCAATGTCGTGAGACAAAGTATATGTGAGCTTCTGTATGGAAAGTGAATTTGCTCTGTAATCTTTCATCCAAATAACAATTTAAAAAAAAAAAGTGAAAACAAGAGGACAAAAACATATACGTCATAAACATACAGAACAATCACCAAAAAAAGAAAGGAAACAAACAAACAAAAAAAAAAAAAAATAGAGAAAAGGTAATAAATGAGACAAAATATTTAAAGAAATACTTTAAAAAGAGCAAACAAATATAAACAGAAAAAGAGAGAAAACCCCCCACACACAATATCTGGGTAGGGGGGAATAAGAGAAAAGAGCTAGAGTAAGAGAATAAGGAAGAAAAAAATAGGAAAATGCAAAAGGAAAAACAAGGGATAGGAAGAACCACAAGAAATTTAAAAGATGGGAACCAGAAAAAAGGAAGAGCTAAAAAGCCAAAAACTAGAACCTGGGAAGGGAAAAGAAAGAATCAAAATAAAAATGAAGAAAAAATAATAATTTAAAAACAAACAATCAAAAAACAAATCACGGGTGGAGGCAAGGCAGGGCACCCAGGCTCTGTCAGTGCAGACTGGGATGGAATTCTTGCCAGCTCAGAAGATGGGCTTTTAATCCCCTTTCTCCTGCTCTTCTGGCCTGCTGCTTTGGGCGTCCCTGAGTTGTCTCTCCTCACCTGTAACCCTGGAACTACACCTGTAACCCAGGGATACAGGTGAAGAGG
>NW_006921765.1:6192167-6229941 GCF_000298275.1 Orycteropus afer afer | reverse complement strand
CCTTCAAGGCTCAGGGGTCCACGATTATCTTCTGTGTCTGTGTTAATTGGTTTCCCTTTTCTTTGTTGAAGAGGGTCTGTGCAGTCTTTCTGCCTAGTCCGCCATCTTGCCCCGCAGCTGTTTGATATACTTTTGTATCTTTCCTTTCAAAGTTTAGGGCTCCAGGATTATCTTCTGTATTGAGTCTCTTTTCTTTGTTGAAGAGGATCTGTGTAGCTTATCTTCTTTTTCTGCCATCTTGCTAGAAGTGCTTAGTTTAAGGTTTAAAGATTATCTCAGGGCAATATTTTCAGTCTTCATCTCATCTCCATGGACCCAGAAAATCTGGATTCCATGAGAAGTTGTAATTTTGTTCTACATTTTTCTCCTCTTGATCAATATTCTTCTATAGAATCTTTTATCAAAATGTTTGGTAACGGTAACCAGGCACCGTCCTATTCTGGTCTCATGGCAAAGGATGCAGTTGTTCATGGAGTATTTCATGTAATCTTACAATAATGATGAGTAGCAGGGTCTATTATTATATTTTAAAGAGAAAGAAGCTGACGTTTCGCAAGATTAAGTAGCTTGCCAAAGGCCATGGTGATTAAGAGGTAAGAGTCCAAGCATTCAGACTTCAGAGTGTACAGTCTTCCCTACTCTGTGATACTACCTCCCTGAGCTGACAGCTGAAGGAGGAATGGATGGATGGAGTTATTCATGGGAAGGCAGACTTGTAGGAGAAGTCTTCCCAGGTCTACTACTCAGCGTTTGTCTGCCTGGGTACGTAATTATTTACCCGAATAGCAACTGTCCTCACATTCCAGCATTTACATAGGAAGTCCCTATAAAGAGTTGTCTGCCAGCTGACTTTCCCCATAGCCAGAATGTACTCCTGGCCAGGTGGAACAGAAAACAATTACTCTGCTGGGTCATGCTGAGTTCATCCTATAAGTCTGACCTCACTCCAAATATCTAAGTTTATCAAGAAACCAACTACAATTACAATCATGTCTGTCCCCAATCCCATGAGGGGCCCATTTAGAGACTGAGCCCCTGTCAGGCTATAGGACAGAAATAGAACTTCCCGGAGCTGACCAGCTGGGATTGAGAATAGGTTAGGTACAGCTCTTGTAATTCTTTCTCTTTGTCCCTTGTAGGATGAGTGCTCCATGAAGTCAACACCGGGTCTGCTCCCTTCTCCTACTTTACCAATGCCTGGCCTCATGGGCTTAGCTTTGGGCCCAACAGTATGGCATCACCAACCTCCCTGCCAACTCCTTGCTCACAGTCCAAGAAGCCAATGGGCAAGATGGTTGGTGAGTACAACCAGATTCCTACTTCGGCTCTTGTTCCTAGGAGTGTGGTCCTCAGTGTCCATATTGTTGAGGCAGGAGGACTGACTGGTCCAAACACAGGAGAGATGTGGGGAAGTTGATGATGGGATGAGGCTCTTGACTTAACTTCAGAGTCCAGATGGTCACAGTTCTCATAGAGGTGGGAGGCATGCCTCAGTGGACTCATCAGTCCTCTTGGCTCACTAGTTTTCCAGTCCTGTCCAAGTAATCCTCCTAGCCTGGAAACCATTGTCCTGAGTGCTCGGTATTATGTCTCTTATCATCTAAATCTTTCTTCCAGAATCATTCAGAGGAAGAAGCCAAGCAGAGAGAGAGAAAAACAACTCAATCTCTGGAATATCAAACTATCTGTCCCTATCAAAAGCTGGGGAAACTGAGTTAATATCATTATGAAGTACTTACAATATAGCAGACACTGCATTATCACAGCTAATCTTCAATGACAACTAAAATGAATCCATTTTATAGATGAATAGTAGACAGGGACTAATTTGCTTAAGGTCATACAGAAAGCAAGCAGCACATCCACAATCACATCTGTGTGTCTGACTCAAAGTGTAGATTCTGAATCACTAAGCTTTGTGATTTTCAGGACTTCTGAGCCGTAGCCATTTCTATACTTTAGTTTTAGTCATTTAGCAACAATCTGAGATTTCTCAGTACCAAGTAGATGCCAGTGCCTCCTCTTGCCTTTCCATAATGGATGATCCATCTTAATATAAATTCACCTCCCTCCAGTGCTGAAAGTGAACTCTGGCACTGACTGATCCTCATTAGCATAATATAGCACTACTCACAGAGCTCGTAAACCAAAAAATCAAACTCACTGCCATCAAGTTGCATCTGACTCATAACGACCCCTTCTTGGGTTTCCGAGGCAGTATCACTACAGAAGTAGATTGCCCAACCCTTCTTCCGAGAAGTGCCTGGTGGGTTTGAACCACCAGCCTTCTGGTTAGCAGTCAAATACCTTTTGCGCACTATGGTTGAATAGTCGGGTCTAGTGGAAAGCTCTAGTTAAGCAGGTCTGAGGGTTCCAGAAATCAAAGTGCCTGGAGCAGGGCAAGGCCATCCTTCTCAATCAGGGTGGTAAGACACTACCATGTAAGGATTCCAAAGTTCTCATGTATTTCTGGGACCTTTCAAGATAGAGGGAACTTTTAGGCGAGGCCTGGAGAATATACAAAAGTAGAATAACGATAGGTCTCTGAGAGTAAGAAAGTATTGTTTCCCATGATACAGGAGCCCATGCCCAGTAAGGGCTTCTCTCTGCCTGGTGAGTGAATGTGCATGCCTGAGCTGTTCATTTCTTCCACAGACTGGTTCCGGCAGGCCCTGTTGAAGAAGCCCAAGAAGCTGCCCACCTCTTCAGAAAGTGCCCCCAGTGATGTTTCACAGCCAACTTCACAGAAAAGTTCCCCACCCCTAAGCCTCAGCTCAGTCAAATCTCCTACCCTGCCACCAACAGCCATGTGTGCCAGCAGCAGTGGCCGTTGGAGCAAAGAGTATGATGTCTGCGTGTGCCACAGTGAGGAGGACCTGGCAGCTGCCCAGGAACTGATTTCCTATCTGGAAGACAGTGCTGCCAGCCTACGCTGCTTTCTGCAGCTTCGGGACGCGGCCCCAGGTGGCGCCATTGTGTCGGAGCTGTGCCAGGCACTGAGCAGTAGTCACTGCCGTGTACTGCTCATCACCCCAGGCTTCCTCCAGGACCCATGGTGCAAGTACCAAATGCTGCAGGCCCTGACTGAGGCCCCTGCATCAGAGGGCTGTACCATCCCACTGCTCTCAGGCCTGACTCGAGCCTCCTACCCCCCTGAGCTCCGCTTCATGTACTATGTGGATGGCAGGGGCCCAGACGGTGGCTTTCGCCAAGTCAAGGAGGCTGTCACACGTTGTAAGCTATGAGAGGAAGGGCAAAAGAGAAGGGGGTCAGCCACAGTGAATGATGTACTTTAAATTTTAGGAGATAGCCACTGTAGCCTAGTAGCTAAGCGTAGCTCAGACTGTCTGGGATTGGATCCTGGCTCCTTCACATTAGTTTATGAAAAGGTATTGGGCTAGTTCCTTAACCCCTCTGTGCCTCAATTTCCGCATTTGTATAATGAGAATAGTAGTATGTACCCTAAATAAGTATATTTACTAAGTAAGTGTTCAGGACATGGCCTGGTGTATATCAAGTCTTTAATAGTTACAAGCTGTTATTATATATTACATTGGAGTTCGTACGTGGTGCAAATGGTTAACTGCTTGACTACTAATTGAATGGTTGCTGGTTAGAACCCACTCAGAGGTGCCTCAGAAAAAGGCCTGGCAATCTTTTTCTGAAAGGTCACAGCCATTGAAAAATCTTATGGAGCACAATTCTGCTCTAACACTTGTGGGGCTGCCACAAGTTGGAACCAACTAGAGGGCAACTGGCATATATCAGTATTAACAGCAACAGATCTCTCTCACTGAGATTGGGCTGGAGATATCAACCAAGAGCTAGGAAGATGCCAGGAGGGACACTGACTTAGGAAGGCCAAAAGATATTTAAAAAAAAAAAAGGAAAGAATTACATATAATAAGTGTATCCAGGGGAGGGACATTATATCACAGTGGATTTGGAAGTGACACAATAGATAAAAAGAGAAAGAAAAGGCAGAGGCATGTTGAAAGGAAACAGAGATGCTGGGGTCTGGAGGTTAAAGTCCTGTGATTCTGTTTGTTCTCTTTCAGATCTGCAGACACTCAGCTGACCCTTCTTGTGTCACTGTAGGACCAAGAAAGTTGGAACAAAGCTGGTAATAGTGTTAAGAGAGCCCATTCAGGGCCTCGCGTTCCAGCAGAAGATGTGACAAGAGTGGAAGGAGCCAGAATGTGGAGGACTTTGTATGTGACCCTGGGATCAGATTGCCCATCAGGTTTCTATCTCTGTGGGCTCCTAGGAAGAAGGCCATGGGGAAGCTGGCAACTCCCCAGGGGGGCCATGAGGAAGCCAGGGACTCCCTAGGAAGGCAATGGGAAAGCCACAGAGTAGAGGTGGCAGGAGGTGGTGCTGATACCAAGATGACAACCAGGCATTCTGCTTCCTCCCTAATTGGACACAAAGGTTGGTACATACTTATGTTTTCTTCCAGAGTCAGCCACTGGGGTAGATACACACATCCCTCTTAAAGAGGTGACTCAACTGATTTAATAAGCCAGAAGCCTCGACAGCATACCTCAGCATGGATGATCTTTCTTGTTGCCTGGGGAGGCCCTGGAACAGGTGTCAGGAGAAAGTAATAAGCAGGTCCTTCACTCTCACACCACTACTGTTCCCTTTCCAGGTGAATCCCATTAACTCACATCAAGAAGCTACATGACAGATGCATTCAGCATTGTAATACATATCACTTTTATTGCATGAGTGTCGGACTCAAACCTAGAGCATTCTGACTATCCAGGAGAGGGGAGGGAGCTGGAAGGGTGAAGAACAAGGAAACCAGGGCTTAGAGCCTTCACCTGGGATCAAAAGGCTACTGGTAACAACAACAAAGTTAAAAAAAAAAAAGGCAAAATATAAATTTAGAATTAAAAAAGATCACAACTTTACATCAAAGGGAAAAAAAAAAAAAGGCTACTGGTGCTTTGGCACGTGGGGACTTCATTGGGTTTGGGCGGAACTGATGCTTCATAGTAGCTATCTTCACCTCTGAAATGATGAATCAGCATTTTTCTTTTGTGTTAGGCAGTCCCCATGTTAAGAAAAGGATGACTGTCTTTAAGTTGAATTTGTGGGTAAATTTGAATAGGTGCATACAGTTCTTATTTATCCTTCCTTTAGTGCAAGAAGTGGCTGGAAGCCTTTTCAGTGATTTAAAAGCTGCACACGCAGCAAGTGAAAGTGATTGTGATGAAGGATTTGTAGTGAATAGTGCTCTGGTAGTGTAGTGCCTAAGGCATCTGACTGCTTATCAAAAGGCTGGCAGTTCAGACCCAACAGCCACTCCTTAGAAGGAAGGTTGGGCAATCTACTTTCATAGTGATACCGCCTCGCCTCGGAAACCCAAGGAGGGGTCGCTATGAGTAGGATCTGACTTGATGGCAGTGTGTTTGTTTTAGGAGCTAGTTCAAGGGGCTGGTTCAATCATTTCAAAGTGAGGGCAAATTTACATAACATTAAAGGACGAGTAGAATTTTCCAGAAGTCATAAGTTGGTGACCCTGGGAATGCCTGTGCCTTGTAGGATAGGCACAGTTTCATTCGTCTGTTCTCAATAAAAGTTTGTTGTTGAACTGAAATGAATTTCATTATTCCCCTAATGTGTACTTTTGTGCCTCTTCTCTGACTTCCCCTTGCCATGTCCCCTCCTTTTACCTGGAAAAGAGTTATTTTTTAATTATGGATTATTTTGTTACATACAAAAGAACTAAACAATGTAATGCACACTTATATACCTCAAACCAAACTCACTGTCAGTGAGTCGTTTCCAACTCATAGTGACCCTGTTGGGTTTCCGAGGCTGTAAATATTTACAGATCACCCAGTCTTCCTTCCACAGAGCAGCTGGTGTGTTTGAACGCTGACCTTCTGGTTAGCAGTCAAGTCCCTTATCCACTACACCACCAGAGGTCCTCTCATATACATACTACCTAGCTTAAGAAATGAAACTTTACAATCCCTATAGCGCTCCTTTTGTGCCCTTATAGTCTTCTCCCTTCCCCCACCAGAAGTCCTCTCTATTTTGAATTTTGAACTTAACTTTTCTCTTTTAATTTTACTACCTATGTATGCATGCTTAAAACACATGTATAGTTTTACATGGTTTCTTTTATACTTTATACAAATTGTATTATTTTTTACTCTGCAAATTCCACCCCCCCACGTTTGACATTTGTCAGTGTGTGTAACTCCAGTTCATTCACTTCACTCCATTATGTAAATATACCACACATTCTTCTACAAATGGACATTTCAGTCATTTCCAGGTTTTCACCACTAAAAACAATGAGCCAATGAACATTTTTGTAGGTTTCCATGAGCAAGTGTTTCTAGGATTTAGCCTAATAGGGAACAGCTGGTTAGTAAATAAGCTACATCTTCAGTTTTACTAGATGACAGTTTTCCTTCCAAATTGGTTGTGCCAAGTTATATTCATATTGTTAGTGTACAAAAGTTCTCACTTTTTCATATTCCTGCAAACACTTTGAATGATCAGATTTTAATTTTTTTGGTAATCTGGTAGGTGCAAAATAGAATCCTATTTATTTATTTTTTCATTTTACCTTTTTATGAAAAATTCTATCTCCTATACTGAGAGGGAAGTTTGATGAATTCCCACACACCCATTACTCCACTTAACAATTACCAACTCATAGCTGTAATCTTTTATCAATAATCCTACCCATTCCCGAGGATGATTATTTTTTTATTGTGGCTTGGGTGAAAGTTTCCAGAGCTGAATGAGTTTTCCATTCAACAATTTATACACACTGTCTTGTGACATTAGTTGCAATTCCCTCAATGTAACAGCACTCTTCCTGCTGCCTCCCTGGGTTCCTGCTTCCATTCATCCTTCTTTACTGCCTTCTGAGCTTTGTTTTTGGGCAAATGCTGCCTTTTAGGCCTCGAATGGTTGATTATCCTGAAGAGTATGTTCCTCACGAGTGTTACTGTTCACCTTACAAGACTGTTTGTGATTTGGCTGCAAGGTGATCCTTGGCTTTGAAGCGTGTGTAGGGGCCACAGTCTTAGGGGTTCCACCAATCTTTATCAGATCAGTAGATTTGCTCTTTTTTATGATTTTGAATTTTGTTCTACATTTTTCTACCATTCTGCTCAGGAATTTCTGTGGTAATTCAGGGTGGGTAGTGGTAGCAGAGCACCATCTTGTTCTACCCTCAGATTATTATGAAGCAAATCCCAGGTATAATTTTATTCCTATATATTTAAATATGTATTTCTAAATGATTAAATGTATTTTAAAAACTTGACAATATAATGGTATCTTTTGAAGAATAGCACTTTTATTAATTTTAATATAAAAGATTTTTTTCATCTATTATTTTGTAGTCTGCTGTTTTGTATTTTATTTAGGAACTCCTTTTCTACTTCTGGGAGCTCTGGTCGTGCACTGCCTAAGGCTTTTGACTGCTAACCAGGAGGGTGGTACTTCAAACCCAACAGCCACTCTGCAAAAGGAAGAGGCAATCTATTTCTGTAAAGATTTACTGCCTTGGAAACGAAATGGGAGTCACTATGAGTAGGAATTGACCTGATGGCAGTGGGTTTGAGTTTCTACCCCTAGAGGCTTCTGCTGGCATAGTGGTTAAAGCATTCTGATAACCAAAAGGTTGGCGGTTTGAAGCTGCTTTGTGGGAGAAAGATGAGGCAGCCTGCTTCTATAAAGATTTGCAGACTTGGAAACCCTACAGGGCAGTTCTACTCTGTCCTGTAGGGTCACTATGAGTTGAAATTGACATAACGACAGTGGGTTTGGTTACTGTTTTGTTTTTTTTTCCCCCTACATCTAAGGAGCCCTGTGGTGCAGTAGTTAAAGTGCTCAGTTGCTAACCAAAAAGTTGACAGTTCGAATCCACCAACCACTCTGTGGGAGAAGGGTGTCAATTTGCTTCCATAAAGATTTACACCCTTGGAAACCCTATGGGGCAGTTGTACTCTGTCTTACAGTGTTGCTATGAGTATACAACAGTACACAGTAAAATTGAAGGATTATAGGTTTTCTGGTAATGATCTTATTATTTTGTGTGTGTGTGTGTGATTTGGGTGAACATTTACAGAGCAAATTCACTTTCCATACAGCAGTTCACAATGACATTGACTTTACCCCAGTGCAACAGCTCCCCTCCCACTTCCTCCTAATAGTTACCTCTTCCCTGTGTCCGTCCCTCCATGTACTCCTGCCCCCTGAGCTGTCTCCCTGTGCATAAACAGCCCTTCTTTCTCTCATGATTGTTCTCTCCAAGGAGTCTATCTACCTCAGGTAAATGTTCACCTCATATGCCTGTCTTTTGTTTGGCTGGAAGCCACAGGTGTGGGTTCAATTCCAGACCTGAAGGGCAGCTAGGGGCCATTGTCTCAGTGGTTCCACCAGGCTCTATCAGACCAGCAAACCTGGTCCTCTTTTTTTTTTTCCAAATGATTTTGAGTTTTATTCCACATTGTTCTCCCTGTCTATCCAGGATCTCCTACATAGATCCCCCTCTGAGTGGTTGACAGTGGTAGCTGGGCACCATCTAGTTCTTCTGGTCTCATAGTTGTATAGGCTGCAGATTGGATGGTATACCAGTCACTAGAACTAATTGTTTCCATGAATCTTTAGTTTTCTTCTTCTTTGCTCTGGACAAGGAGAGACCCATTGTTGCATCTAGATGGCTGCTTTCAAGCTTTTAAGATCCCAGTCGCTATTCGCCAAAGTAGGAGGTGGAACAATGTTTTGTTTAGTATGTTATGCCAATTGAGCTTGATGTCCTCAGCAACTATGGTCCCGAGCCCACAGGTTCAACTACTCAGTCCTTCTGGATAGCTGGCTGTGACCAAGAATGACTACCATCTTGTCCCTTGTCAGCTGTACTATAGACCTGGGAATTCTTACAGATCATACAAATACCCTTATAGGACCGCTGTCTGCCAGCCCTATACATGGTCTTAGGTACATTCCCCACTTCATAGACATACCTAATAGTTTAGCCTGTCCACCCATGTATCCACCTGTATGCCCACGTTTGCCTTCACTGACACTGCAGTACTGTATGTGCAAAAGGGTTCATCTTTTCCATCTATCTAACAGTATTGCCTCCCCTCCCCTCCCACTCCTGGTTACCAACAAAGAAAATTTCCTTCCATAGATAAACCTTTCCTTGACTTTTACAGTAATGGACTAATACTATATTTGTCCTTTTGTGATTGATTTATTTCACTCAGCATAATGTCCTCCAAGTTCATCCATGTTATGCGGTGTTTTGCAGATTCTACATTATTCTTTAGGGTTGCATAGTATTCCACTGTGTGTATTACCATAGTTTGGTTATCCATTCCTCAGTTGATGGACATCTAGGTTATTTTCATCTTTTGACTGTTGTAAATAGTGCTGCGATGGACATGGGTGTGCATATGTCTGTTGTTCTCATGGCTCTCACTTCTTTAGGATATATACCTAGTAGTGGAATGGCTCAATCTAATGGTATGTCTAATTCTAGCTTTTTAATGAATCGGCATACTGCTTTCTACAGTGGTTGTACCATTTTATAGTCCCACCAGCAGTGTATGAGAGTCCCACTCTCTCCACATCCTTGCCAGCATTTGTTATTTGTGTCTTTTTGAACTTTGCTACTAGTGCTGGAGCAAGATGGTATCTCATTGTTGTTTTGATTTGCATCTCTCTAATGGCTAATGATAATGCACATTTCTTCATATATTTGTTGGCCATCTGAATATCCTCCTTGGTGTCTATTCATGTCTTCTGCCCATTTTTTAATTGGATTACTTGTCTTTTTGTCATTGAGGTCTTGGTTGTTATTGTTGTTAAGTGCCGTCTAGTTGTTTCTGACTCATAGCGACCCCATGCACAGCAGAACGAACCACTGCCCGATCCCCCGCCAGCCCCACAATCCCTGCTATACTTGAGGTCTTGGAGTTTTCTATAAATTCTAGAGATAAGTCCCTTGTCAGATATGTCATTGCCAAATATTTTTTTCCCAATCTGTAGGTTGTCTTTTAACTCTTTTGGAGAAATCTTGGGAAGCACATAAACATTTAATTTTTAGAAGGTCTCTGCCTTAAAGATTCTTTGCACTTTGCAGTCTGGTATTTTAATGACCTCTGGTAGCTGAAGCTTCCTATAAGCTCAGTCTTTCCTTGAGCAACATCTTTTTATGAGCAGACTTCTAACCTTGTGTATTTTAATCAAAATTATACTTTAGTTGATGAATTTGTCAATAATGAGTAAATTTTTCTACAATTTCGTTTCACACCTTTCTCTCCCACTTGCTCTATTTCTGCCACATTAGCTATTCCTGTTTCCAAACATGTCAAGCTCATTTTTGCTTCAGGGTCTTTAGCATCTCATATTTGCTCTGCCTACAATATACTTCCTGGTCTCTTGACATGGCTGGTTCCTTCCATCATTCAAATCTTAGCTTATACATTACCACCTGAACAGGCCATCTCTGACCACCTTATCTACCGCCAGCCTCTGTCACATTACTTCTACTCATAGCATTTAGTCATTATCAAAAATTATGTTTACCTCACCCCACTGCCACTTGAATATAAATTCTATGAAAATAGACACCTCCTCTTATTCAGACAAGACTGACAGCGCTTGGAATGTAGAAAAGCAGCCCAGTGAGGGTGACTTCTCCAAACTTGCACAGCTAGTCAGTTTGTAACATCAAGGGAAAATGGACTAGCCAGAAATAATAGCCAAAAAAGAAATGTGGAATGACAGAAATTATAAGTAAAATTTTAATATGGAGGGGGAAAATCCTGATAGATTAATCATTCCTGGGCAGCATAGCAGGGACACCTGTAAAAGTGGATGCAGAGAAGGCAGAAGTCCTCAGCCCAGAAAAAAGAATCTGGTGTTGTAAATGCTATCTGCCCCTGTCCATTTACCTTTCTATAGCTTTACAGTACAAAAAGGGGCTGAATCTATAAAGAAAGGCATTTATAACAGTGAAAATGTCTGTGAAACAAAAATGAAAAAGGAAGAAAAATGGAGATAATTATTCTACATAGAAAAGTAACCAAGAAATAAAATTGGCCCAATAGACTTGTTTCAGACATATTCCTTTCACAATAACTAATCAATGTTTAATTCTGATTAAAATGTCAGTGTGGTGCTGCAAAGGAGCTCTTGTGGCTTAGTGGTTAAGTGCTTGGCTGCTAATTGAAGACTTGGGGATCTGCTCTCATAAAGATCACAGACCAAGACATCTATGGGGCAGTTCTACTCTGTCCTATAGGGTCCCTATGAATCTGTGAATCCACTTGAAGGCACACAGTGTGATGCTGCAAACATTAATGTGCTTGGCTGCCAAGCAAAAGGCTGGAGGAGTCCATCTTTCTGGAGGTGCCTCAGAAAAAAGGCCTGGTAATCTGTTGTTAAGTGGTGTCAAATTGGTTCCAACTCATAGCAACCCCCACGTACAACAGAATGAAACATTGCCTGGTCCTACGCCATCCTCACAATTCTTGCGGTACTTGAGCCATCATTGCAGCCACTGGGTCAACCCATCCTATTGAGGGTCTTCTTTTTTTCTGATCAGCTACCCAGCATAATATCCTTCTCTCGGGACTGGTCCCTCCCAAACAATATGACCAAAGTACAAGAGGTGAAGTCTCACTACCCTTGCTTCCAAAGAACATTCCAGGAGTATTTCATCCAAGATAGATTTGTTTTTTCTTCTGGCAGTCTACCAAAAAACAAAACAAAACAACCAAACTCACTGCTGTGGAGTGGGATCTGACTCATGTGACCCCTCCTTGGGTACCCAAGGCAGTATCACTATGGAAATAGATTGCCCAATCTTTCTTCTGAGGAATGGCTTGTGGGTTTGAACCTCCAGCCTTCTTGTTAGCAGTCAAATGCTTTAGGCCGTATGCCACCAGACCTCCTGGCAGTCCAAGGTATATTTAATATTCTTTGCCAACACCATAATTCAAATACATCAATTCTTCAGTCTTCCTTATTCATTGTCCAGCTTTCACATACATATGGGTTAGACACACCTTAGTCTTCCAAATGACATCTTTGTCCTTTAACAGTTTGAAAGGTGTTTTGTAGCAGAATTGCCCAGTGGAATAATTGTTTGCTGTTTTTTGACTGCTGTTTCTATGATTGCTGATTGTGAATCTAAGTGAAATGAAATTGTTGACAATTTTAATCTTCCCTCCATTTATCATGATGTGGCTTATTGGTCCAGTTGTGTGGATTTTTGTTTCTTTATGCTGAGGTGTAATCAATCCATACTGAAGGCTGTAGTCCTGGCAATCTACTTTTGTAAAAAATCAACCGTTGGAAACTATGGAGCACAGTTCTACTCTTACACACACAGGGTCGCCATGAATTGGAATCCACCCGAAAGCATCTGGTTTTAATTCAAACATAGTGTCACAAGACCAAGTACAATTAACTTGAATTAAAAGCGCTCCTTCCAGTCAGCTCACTGGAATGAGATCCGCTTCCACGGTGCCCGCTAGTATTTGCTGGTCAGGACGCCTGAGCACGTCGGGAATTGTAGTCGCAGCTCCCCATTCTCCCCAGCGAGAGGAGGCAGCCCAGGGCGGTGCCAAGAGGCAAGGGGAGGTGCTCGCGTTTGCGCAGGCGCACATTGCCTCCCCGGCAGCATGGCGGATACCTCGGCTCAACCCACGAAGAGAAAGCGCGAACTGGATGTGGAGGAGGGGGAAGCTCCTAGCACAGAAGAAAAGGAAGCTTCTGTTGGAAATGGTACCTCTGCGCCTGTCCGCTTACCCTTCTCCGGTTTTAGAGTGCAAAAAGTGCTGAGGGAGTCTGCGCGGGACAAAATCATTTTCCTACATGGGAAGGTACCATTAGGCAACCCTGATGGGGAAGGGATGAACCAATCATCTCCTCAGAGGCGGTTTTTTTTTTTTTAAAAAAAAGCATCTGGGCTGGAAAGTACCAATTTGCTCGGGGGAGGCGGAGTGCACCACTAGAATGCGGGGAGGGGGCTAGAGGACAGATAAGTGAGGGCATTAATACACCTATATCTAATTTTTATAAATCCTCCCTCGCTAAAAATAACAACTAACACTTGTGGAGGGTATAGCCTATAAAGGTCCTCTTGACAGGTCCCCTCCAGTCGGTTCTGATCCGTAGCGAACCTATATACAACAGAAAGAAACATTGACCGGTCCTGCGCCATCCTCACAATTCTTGCTATGCATGAGTCCATCGTGTTGCCACTGTGTCAATCCATTTCGTTGAGGAGCTACCCTTTTTCGCAGACCCTCTACCACGCATATCTTTCTTCAGGGACAGGTCCTTCCCCAAACAATGTGACCAAAGTAGGTGAGACCGTTCTCGCTAGCTATCCTTGCTGGTAAGGACTGCATTCTGGCCGCACCTCTTCCAGGCCAGTTTTGTTCCTTCTTCTGGCAGTGCATGGCGTTTCCAGTATTTTTTGCCAACAACACAATTCAAAGACATTAACTCTTCTTTGGTCTTCATGATGCCTTGTTCAGCTTTCACATGTATATGAGGCGATTAAAAATACTATGGCTTGGGTCAGGTGCACTTTAGTCTTCAAAGTGACATCCTTGCTTCTTAACACCTTAAAGAGGCCTTTTGCAGATTTGCGCAGTGTGGTACAACTTCTGATTTCTTGACTGCTGCTTGCATGGGTGTTGACTGTGGATCCTAGTAAAATCAAATCCCTGACAACCGCAATCTTTTCTCCATTTATTGTGATGTCACTTATTGGTCCACTTGTGAGCATTTTTGTTTTCTTTATGTTGAATAATCCATACTGAAGGTTGTAGTCTTTGATCTTCATCAGTAGTGCTTCAAGTCATCTTCACTGCCACCAAGCAAAGTTATGTCATCTGCTTATCACAGGTTGTTAATGAGTCTTCCTGCAATCCTGATTCTACATACTTTATATAATCCAGCTTCTTGGGTTATTTGCTCAGCATACAGATTTAATAATATGGTGAAAGGATACAACCCTGATGTACATCCTCCCTGATTTTAAACCATGCAGTATCCCTTTGTAATGTTTCAATAACAGCATCTTGGTCTATGTACAGGTTCCTCATGAGCACAAACAAGTGTTCTGGAATTCCCATTCTTTGCAACGTGATCCATAATTTGTTATGATCCACACAGTTGAATGCCTTTGCATAGTCAATAAAACACAAGTAAACATCTTTCTGGTATTCTTTGCTTTCAGCCTAGATCCATCTAACAGTAGCAATGATATCCCTTGTTCCCCATCCTCTTCTGAATCCAGCTTGAATTTCTGGTAGTTCTCTGTCAGTACATGGCTGCAGCCATTTTTGAATTATCTTCTCAAACTTTTACTTGTGTGTGACGTTAATGATATTTGATAATATCCACATTCTGTTGGGTCACTTATCTTTGGAACGGGCATAAATATAGATTTCTTTCAGTTGGTTGGGCAGATAGCTAGCTGTCTTCCAAATTTCTTGGTATAAATGAGTAAGCACCTCCAGTGCTACCTCTGTTGAAACATCTCAGTGGGTATTCTGTCCATTCCTGGAGCATTGTTTTTCCCAATTCCTTCAGTGCGGCTTGGATTACTTCCTTCAATACCATTGGTTCTTGATTATATGCTACCTCCTGAAATTGTTGAATGTTGACCAATTCTTTTTTGTACAGTGACTCTGTGTATTCCTTTCATCTTCTTTTGATGCTTCTTGTGTCGTTCAGTATTTTGCCCGTAGAATCCTTTAGTATTGCAACTCAAGGCTTGCATTTTTTCTTCAGATCTTTCAGCTTGAGAAATGCCAAGTGTGTTCTTCCCTTTTGTTTTTCTAAGTCCAGGTCTTTGCACATTTCATTGTAATTCTTTACTTTGTCATCTCGAACTGCCTTTGAAATCTTTTGTTCAGCTCTTTTATTTCATCATTTCTTCCATTCTCTTTAGCTACTCTCCATTCAAGAGCAAGTTTCAGAGTTTCTTCAGATATCCATTTTGGTCTTTTTTTCCTTTCTTGTCTTTTTCATGACCTTTTGTTTTCTTTGTGTATGATGTTCTTCTACCACTCATCTGTGAGTTTGTTGTATTTTGGTGGCTTGCGTGTTGCTGTGAGGCAGGAGGCTATGTCACTGGTATTTCGAATACCAGCAGGGTCACCTGAGGGGAACAGATTGCAGTGGAGATGGGGATGGTGCAGGGTTGGGCAGTGTTTTGTTCTGTTATACATAGAGTCACTTGAGTCAGAATCGACTCGATGGCACCTAACAATAACAACATCATGTTCTTGATGTCATCTTACAACTCATCTAGTCTTCATCATTGGTGTTCATGCTGTCAAATCTGTTCTTCAGGTGGGATATAATCAAGGTCATAGTTCGGCTCTCCTGGACTTGCCTTACTTTTCTTCAGTGTGAACTTGCATATGAGCCATTGATGGTCTGTTCCACAATCACCTCCTGGCCTTGCTTTGACTGATGACATTGAGCTTCTCTATCACCTATTTCCACAGATGTAGTCTATTTGATTCCTGTGTATTTCCATCTGGTGAGGCTCATGTATGTAGCTGCCCTTTCTGTTGTTGAAAAAAGGTATCTGCAGTGAATAAATCATTAGTCTTACAAAATTTTATCATGTGAACAGTGTCATTTTTATCACCAAGGCCTTATTTTCTTACTGCTAAAGTTTCTTCTTTGTTTCTAACTTTTACATTCCAATCACCAGTAATAATCAATACATTTTGATTGATAAATATATATAAAGTCCTAGTAACCCAGTGCAGCCACTCCTCGGAAGGAAGTTTGGGCAGTCTACTTCCGTAGTGATACCATCTCGGAAACTCAAGGAGGGGTCGCTATGAGTTGGGGCCGACTCGATGGCACATAACAACAACAAGAAGTAACCCAGTGAATGCTGCTGGACTGTCTTGCTCATCCCTGTCACTGCACCCACATAACCCCTGCCACTGAGTGGATTCTGACTCAGTGATCCTATAGGGAAGAGTAGAACTGCCCCATAGTGTTTCCAAGGCTGTACATCTTTCTCCCACGGAGCAGCTTGTGGATTCAAACTGCTAACATTTTGGTTAGCAGCTGAAAGCCTTAACTACTGCAGCAGCAGAGCTTCTTGGACACACAGAGATTAGGAAATAAGATCCCTGCTTTTCAGACCTTTACCCTTAACAGAAGAGCCAGTTTGTTAAATAGGTAATCAGTTCCCATGGAGCAGCAGTGGTTCAGTTGTAGAATTTTCCTCACCTTCCTTGTGGGAGACTGCAAAAAGGGCATGGAGGTGGCATCACCTGACCTTCTCTAACTTCACAAGAGGGAGACAGAGTCACCATCAGCAGCCCAAGGCTTATTCCTATGAGGCCAGACATACTGCCACTCTCCAACCTTTTTACTAACTCTGACACCAGCCATCCCTTCCATGTACTCACTGCTTCTCTGCTGGGTTTGATAATTCGTTGCAGTGGCAACACAGAGCTCACAGACAATACTTACAATTATGGGGTTTATTAGGGAAGTAACAGGCTACAATTCAGGTTCAGGAACATGCTCAGGATACAGTTCTGTCAGGACAGTCTCCCCTCTGCTATTCCCTCAAGCACATCTTTCTGGCCCTTGGCCTCTTGGCCTGGCCTCTGCCCTGTTCAGGAAAGTGTTACAAAGCTCTTCTAGCTCTGCCAATAGGTATACCTTGGTGCACCCCACTCCTCCAGCAAGCCTCCTGGCCAATGGCACTCAGTTTTCTCACTCCATGGACCAGTAAGGCTGCCTTTGTTTCATGCCTCTTGGTTCCACTGCTGCCATCTCTCTGCCAGGCACCTCTGCCAGGGTGTCTGCCAGGGCGTCTCTGCTAAGGAGGTCCAGCACAGGGATCTTGGATCCAAGGACATGCTCCACTCCAACTCTAGTTCTTCTCTCTAGATAGCAGTGAGATTCCCCCTCTGCCTCTAGGACGGCTTATTTTAAGCCCAGCATCATAGGAAAACTAACCAATTTTTACGTTAGAGTTCCACACACCTTATTTGCATGGTCCCACCCAGTAACCGGTGGGAGTTGCAAAGACTGAAAAGCCATACAAAGTAAGTCAGTATACCACAGAGACCTAGGTTTGATTCCTAGCCAGTGCACCTCACGTGCAGCTACCACTTACTTGTTTGTAGAGGCTTGAGTGTTACTTTGATGCTGAGCTTTCGGCAGAGTTTCTAGAGTAACATCAGGAAGAAAGGCCTGGTGGTCTACTTCCAGAAATAAGTCACTGAAAACCCTGTGGATCACAGTGGTCCCATCAACAGCTAATCATGGAGATGCTGCAGGGCTGGGGCATGTTTGGTGCCACTGTGAATGGCGTCATTGTGTGTGGAGTCACCATGAGTTGGGGCTGACTTGATAGAAGCTAACAACAGTCAATTCCATATATTGTGCACTGACAGGCCAGGCACTGAGTTAGGTGCTGGGTGTGTACAGATGAAAGGTTAGTGTGTGCTGTTTAGGGGTGCAGAGTGTTCCTGGGAAAACATCTGCATACATGACTGGCTTTAGTGCCATCTGCTCAGCTCAAGTGTAGGGGTTGAGGAGAGAATGGAGACCATCCTAGGAATCAGTGACAGTGAGGAGGCAGATATCAGGGTTCCCCAGAACTCTTAGTAGGAGCTCCCACCTTTGAAAGTGGGTCCTGGACCTAGGCTTCCATCTCCTCTTCCTGTGTCACTTATTTTTTTATAAGGTTCTGTCTAGTTCTCTCAGCCCCACCCATCTTCAGTTTGCAGCAGGTGCTGAATGTCTTAGCCGTGAGAGCCTTCAAGCTAGAGTTAGTTGGGAGACCCAGATTCTAGCTTCTGGTTCAATACTGGTCATGTGACCTTGGGTAGGTCACTTAATCTCTGGAGCTCTCATTTTCTTCACCTGTAAAATGGAGAGAATTTGATAGAGGCCTTGTAAGGCTAAAATAAGAAGATAGCTGAGAAGCTTTGCATCTTTTGGAAGAAAGTTGTGAGCAGTAAGCAAGGTAAGCACTAGTTTATTTGTGAAATTGTTCACTGCAGATTAGTAAGTAAGCACAAGTGAACAATTTCACATTTTTTTCACCACATCAGAAGATTCTGCTTCTAGGTATGGCTGGCATATGACTTTCTCCCAACCCCACAGGACCTTCCTACAGAATCAAAGCCTCTTTTCAAAAGACAGAGTACTCAGTAAGCAAGCTAAGCACAGGCTCACTGTGCTTACCTATAAATTTGTAGTGAACAGTTTCACATGAGTTTTGCTTTGCTTATTGGGTAATCCGCCCCTCAGTAAGAGAGCTGCTGCAGGGATTTGATTTATGAGATGCCTTCTATGGAAGAAGAAACATGAGTGTTATTGGGAAAATTGCAGGGAAAGAAATCTCAAGCATGGGGATTTCACAGGCCCTGGGAATTTCTGCCTTTTCTCTCCAGGCCTCACCGGTGGCTCTGCTCTGACCTGTTAATGGTGTCTTTGCCCACAGGTGAATGAGGCCTCTGGGGATGGGGACGGAGAAGATGCTGTTGTGATCTTGGAGAAGACACCATTTAAGGTGGAACAGGTGGCCCAACTCCTGACTGGCAGCCCTGAGCTCCAGTTGCAGTTCTCCAATGATATCTACAGCACCTATCACCTGTTCCCTCCAAGGCAACTGAGTGGTGAGCAGAAGTGGCTGCATGTGGGGAGAGTGGATGTTGGGAAATTCAATGTGGTCACCAGGACTCTGTAACTCATTTGTATACTGCAATGGTTCTCGATGGAGGGAAGGAGGAATTTTGCCCCTCCCCCAAGGGACATTTTTATTCAGAGACATTTTTGGTTGTCATAACTAGGAGTGCTACTATCATCCAGTGGGTAGTAGAGGCCAGGGTTGCAGCTAAACATCTTACAATGCACAGACTAGCCCCTACCACAAAGAATGTTGTCAAAATGTCAGTAGTGCCAAGGTTGAGAAACCTTGTTGTGTGTAGTATGTTTTGGGGAGGAAGTGTGATTCATAAGACAGAAAGGTTTCACCCACTAATTGAGTAATAATAATTGTCTACATTTATTAACCCTTACTATTGTACTACCCACCATTCTAAGTATTTTACATGTATTATTTTATTTAATCCTTAAAACAGCCCTATGTGATAGGATTTTATAGGTAAGGAAATGGAGGTTTTGAAAGGTTGAATAACAAGTTCCAAATCACAGATTTTAATAGGTGGCAGAAACACATAAGTTCTTTCAGTGGACTGAAATCTTGTTCCCCACGCTATTGTGGACCAAGCAGTGTGCTGGGTGTTGCCAACATCAGTTACTTCCTAGAGGAACTGCCTGTCTGGGGAGAGAAATAGCGTGATCAAGGGAGATGGACTTGAGAAAGGCAAGAATTCATGAGTTAAAGAAAGGTTTGTTTTTTTACCTTTCATTATCATGTTTTTAATTGTGTAAATATATAAGTAACAAACCATTTACTGTTTTTAACCATCTTCACATGTATAGTTCAGTGACATTAATTACATTCATCATGTTCAACCATCACCATTAAACATTTCCAAATTTTTCTATCACCCTTAACAGTAGAACAGTGTCCCCTAAACCCCTAAGCTTTATGTCTACCTTTTCCCCTCCCTCCCACCTTCCCCTAATAACCATGGAAACCAAAACTGAACTCAGTGCCATCAGTCAGTTCTGACTCAGTGACCTCCAGTGGGCTTCCAAGGCTATAAATCTTTATGGAAGCAGACTGCCTCATCTTTCTCTTGCAGAGTGGCTAGTGGTTTCAAACGACTAACTTTTTGGTTAGCAGCTAAATGCCTTCACCACAGCATTATTGTTTTAATAATCATTAAAACAAAAACAAAACTCACTGCCATCGAGTCAATTCTGACTCATAGTGACCCCTCCTTGGATTTCTGAGGCAGTATCTCTATGGAAGTCGATTGCCCAGTCTTAATAACCATTAGTAACAAATAATAGTAGGCACTCTGGTGGCATAGTGGATAAGGTATTTGGCTGCTAACTAGAAGTTCAGCAGTTCAAACCCACCAGCTGCTTGGAAGGAAGAGGGAGCAGTCAGTCTGCTTTGTCAAAGATTTATAACCTCAGAAAGTCAATGAGGATCGCTATGAGTTGGAATTGACTTGATGGCAGTGAGGTTTGTTTTTTTTTTGTTGTTGTTAACTAATAATAAAGTTTGATCTCTGTACATTTACCTATTCTATGTATTTCATATAAATGGGATCATATAAAATTTTTTCTTTTGTGGCTGACTTATTTCACTCAGCCTAATCTTCAATCTATGCTGTAGCATGTGTCAGGAAAGAGGTTTTGTGGTTGGTTAGTTTGTTTTTTAATTTATTTTATTTTGTTCTTCAGAATAAATACAGCAAAACATAGACCAATTCAACAATTTCTGCATATACAGTTCAGTGACGGTGATCACATTCTTCAAGTTGTGCAGCTATTTGCACCCTCATTCTCACCCTTGTTCTGAGTTGTCCCTTCTCTGTTGACATAAACTTATTGTCCCCTAAGTTTCCTGTCTAAACATTTGAGCTGCTGTTGTCAATTGATACCATTTAGATAGTTCTTAAAAGAAGGAGAGGTTTGTGTTTGATTGCATGTATTTTAAAATTTACTGAAAAGAAAAATATTCTGTGCCAAAAGCCAAGCATGGCAGATGCTGTTCCTCTTTCAATTGTTAGATTTTATAGACAGCTTTATTGGAAGCATGGTGGGGACTGGTTGACCTTAAAGATTAAGGAAATCCTGGGATCTCTTTCGTAGCATATGGCAGTTTTGCAATATCCTCCTGTCTTTTTATTTGCCTTCCAGCATTTTAGAACACACTTTGGCTTTACGGATATCCTGCCACAGTCTTTTTAATAGATTTGGGCTTTTCTGCTCCTTCAAGAAAGAGTGCTGTTGTTATCCTTTGGAAATATATGTGCTCAATTGATGTGACAAGCAAACCTTTACAACTGAACGGAAAACAGCCTGATCCTCCTTTGAAAGAGAGCCAGATTAATTGGTTCAAGTTGACAGAAATGGACAGCTGTATTTACTTCTTTAGGGGCTGACATTTAAGCAAATGTATTCTTCAACATGGGGTGGGAGAAACATGACAGAAGCCACTGTGGCCAAACAGGGCTGGGGGCAGCCACTAAACTGCAGGCCCTGGGGCCTTCCCCAGTCCCTCCACCCACGCTAACCGTCTCCTAGCCAAGGTCCAGAGGAGTCAGTCCAGATAGTTACCCTGTAGAATCCATAACCTTCTCTTTCTACTGTATTTTATTTCAGTTTTTCAGCGCTTTTGTAACTGCACACAACTGGCTGTGGCCACTGTTATCTCTTTCTATTTTTTAATGTTTTTTTCCAACATGAGAACTGAAAGAGTCTGTTCTTGGCTCACCACAGATCCACTTCCCCATGAGGAACCATAGAAGTTTCTCTCTCCCTGGTACCACCCCCTGCCACCTGGCAGTCTCAGCTTCACTTTTTCAGGGCTCACTGTCTTCTTAGCAAAAGTGTTAGGATAAGTATGGTACATTATGCTTTCATTTTCTCTATTCAAACTAGGCATGGTGCTTTAGAATAGTTGATAAATTCTGACTCATGGCCACCCTGTGTGTGCACTCCATAGGGTTTTCAAGACTGATCTATGGAAGCAGATTGCTGGGCCTCTGTTTCTGGAGTACCTCTGGGTTGGTTTGAACTGCCAGCCTTTCCATTAGTAGTGAAACACTTAACAGTTTGTGCCACCCAGGGACTTCTAGTATGATTGGCAAATGAATAATTTGCTTCAGGTCTCTGTGCTGGGCTTTCTCTTCTTCTTTAGCTGCACAGACTATTTTTAATCAAGGATTGGCAAATTCTTCCAGTAAAGGGCCAGAAAGTAAATATTTTATGTCTTACAGGCCACCTAAGATCTCTTGCATCTTCTTTTTTTTATTATTTTTTTAAACAGCCATTTTAAAACTTAAGAAAACTCTTAATAGTTTGTGGGTTGTTCAGATACAGGCCATGGGCCAGATTTAGCCTGCTGGCCATCATCTGCCAACCCGTGTTCTAGGTTTTCTCCACTCAGAGTGTGGTCTATAGTGTGGTCTATTGTCACCTTGTGAGAGCTTGCTAGAAATGTGGAGTCCCAGGCCCCATGCAGACTCTGGAATCAGAATCTGAATTTTAGCAAAATCCCTAGGTGATTTAGAGGTACATTAAACTCTGAAAACACTTTAGATGTTGTTTGTGTGCCGTGCTTACTTCTCCGTCCCTGACCATTTGGAAGTCTTGTGGGTACTTCACACTTAACATGGCTCAAGCAGAACTCTTGATTTCCCCCCTGTCCCTAAACCTCCCCTACCCCTCACTTACCCTGTCATCTAACCAGTTGTTCAAGCTGAAAACCTAGAAGTCATCCCTTAGCAAGTTCTCTTGGCTGGGCCTCTAAAATAAATCCTGAGCCCTCTTTTTCCTTCCCTCCACTGCTGTCGTCTGGAGTCTTGAGAGCTGCCTGCTGGTCCTCTTGTTTTCCATCTTGCTCTCCTCTCGTCTGTTCTCCAGAGAGCAGCCAGGGTGATCGTCTCAAAACAGGAAACAGCCTGTTGCCCACCTCCTCCTCCCATTCAAAGCCTTCCAGTAGCTTCTTATGTGCTTGGAATTAAATTCAGACTTCTTACCAATACTTGCAAGGTCCCACATGATTTGGTCCCTGATTTTCTGACCTCATGTTCTTCAATTATGCATTTGCCTCAGTGGCTTTCTTTCCATTCCTGGATCATGCCAGACTCTTCAGGAGTTTTTGCATTTGCTGTTTACTTTGCTTCTCTTCCTTGGCTCTTCACTTTGATAACTCTTTCTCATTGTGATAGTTAAGGTTGTGTGTCAACTTGACTGGACCATGATTCTGAGTGGGTTAGCAGTTATGTTATGGTCATCCTCCATGATGAGATGTGCTAAGAGCAGCCAGTCAGTTGAAAGGGAGTTTCCTTGGGTATGGGCTGCTTCCAATGTATATATGGACATCCTGGCAAAGTTCTCTGGCTTTCTGGTAGATCTGGATCCTACATCTGCCTCACATTGTCTCTGGTTCCTGAACTTGAACCAGTAGCCTGCTGATCTTGGGATCGTTGCCTTTGCAGTTTGTGAGCCAGCAATCTGCCATTTTACTTGTTGATCTTGGATTCATCAGCCTCCAAGACCTGCTATATTGCCTACTGATCTTGGGTTCATCAGCCCCTGCAGCTGCATGAATCAGAGGCCTCCAGCTTGACGTTTGACCCACAGAGTTAGGACTTGCCAGCCTTTACAGCTGCATGAACCATTTCCTTGAGATAAAATTTTCTCCTTATATATGTAAGTTTGGGAGCTCTGGTGGCATAGTGCCTAAGGCATTTGACTGCTAACCAGAAGGCTAGCAGTTCAAACCCACTAGCCACTCCTCGGCAGGAAGGTTGAGCAATCTACTTCTATAGTGATACCGCCTCGGAAACCCAAGGAGGGGTCACTATGAGTCGGATCCCACTCCACGTGAGTTTGGTTTTTTGTTTATATGTAAGTTTCACTGATTTTGCTTCTCTCCAGTACCCAGTTTAAGACACAGATCATTCAAGTCTGTCATTCATCATGAGCTCAAATGCCCTCTTCCTTCCTTAGGTTGCCCAAAAAATCTACATTAGGACCCCTGCCACTAGTCACTTTCTCTTAAGATCACTAGTTAATTTCTACCAGTTTTCATTTTCTATTAATGTCTTGGCTTGCTTATTTATTGGCAGACTCTGAATTAGAATATATACTTTAACAGGAGCACCTGACTTTGTTTTAATTCTACTTTTTTTTTAAAATTGTGTTAAATATATATGTAACAAAATCTTTGTCATTTCAGCATTCTTCACATGGACAGTTCAGTGACGTTAATTGTGTTCTCATGTTGTGCTTCCATTACCATTATCTGTTTCCAGATATTTCTATCACCCTCAACAGAAGCTCATTGTCTCCAAAGTAATGAGTCTCCCTTTCCTCCTCCCTCCCAGCTGCCTCTGGTAGCCAAGAATGTGCTTAGATCTGTATATGCTTGCCTATTCTAGGGATTTTTTATAAGGATTATACAATATTTGTCTTTTTATGATTGATTTATTTCACTCATCATGTTTTTGATGTTTATTCATGTGTATAGTATGTATCAGAATATACCAGAACTTTATTTTTCTTTATGGTTGAGTTTTTTTGTTTTGCTTTGTTTGTTTTTAATATACTTTATTTTTACAGCAGTTTTAGGATTACAGAAAAATTGTACAAAAAGTACAGTGAGTTCCCATTGTTGTTGTTGTTTGCCGTCGAGTCGACCCCGACTCATAGCGACCCCTCCTTGGGTTTCCGAGGCAGTATCACTACGGAAGTAGGATTGCCCAACCTTCCTTCCGAGGAGTGGCTGGTGGGTTTGAACCGCCAGCCGTCTGGTTAGCAGGCAAGTGTCTTAGCCACTATGCTACCAGAGCTCCACCCCTCCAATTCTATTTCACATCATGCATTCATGTAGTATGTTTGTTACAATAGATGAACCAATATTGATACATTATTGTTAACTAAAGTCCATAATTTACATTTGGGTGTATTCTTTGTGCTGTATAGTTGTATGGGATTCAACAAATGCATGATGTCATGTAGAACTTTGTGTTTTTCGCTGATGTATACCTAGCACATAGTGTATCAAATATACTTGTTGTTAGCTGCTGTCAAGTTGGCCCCTGACTCGTGATAACCCTATGCACAATGGGATGGGATCATTGTAATCAGGGTTTTCATTGGCTGATTTTTGGAAATAGGTTGCCCAGCCTTTCTTCCTACTCTTTCTTAGTCTGGAAGTTCTGCTGAAACCTGTTCACCATCATAGCAACACACAAGCCTCCACTGACAGACTGGTGTTGGCTGTAAATGAGGTGCATTGACAGGGAATCTATCCCAGGTTTTCTAAGTGGAAGGTGAGAATTCTACTGAACCACCACATAAAATACCCTCGACATCTATTAAATACTTCTTGAATGAATGAAGCAGTGTTTTACTAAGAGACGCAGAGTCTTAGGAGTAATTGTAGCTGACATTTATTTTTAAAAAATATTTTGTTGTGGTTTAGATGAAAGTTTGCAAAGTAGATTAGTTTCCCATTTCTAGTTTATTCACAGATTATTCTGTGACATTGGTCACAATCCCTATGATATGTTAGCGCTCTCCCATTTCTACCTTGGGTTCCCTGTTTCTGTTGGCCCAGTTTTCCTGCCCCTTCCTGCTTCCTTAACTTTACTTTTGGGCAAATGCTACCCTTTTGGTTTTGTTATAGTTGATTGTTCTGAGAAGCGTGTTCCCCCCAGGTGGTGCTGTTCACTTTATAGGCCTTTTATGAGACTGACAGGTGATCTCTAGGAGTGGCATCAGTTCTAAGTTAGAAGGGTATCTAAAGGCCATAGTCTGGGGGGTTCTACGAGTCTCAGTTAGACCAGTAAGTCTGGTCTTCTTTATAAATTTGAATTTTGTTTTCCTTTTTTCTCCCATTCAATCTAGTGCCTTCTATTGTGATCCTGATTAGAGCAACTAGTGGTTATAGCTAGACACCATCTATTTCTTCTGGTCTCAGGGTAGTGGAAGCTGTGGTTCATGTCATCCGTTAGTCCTTTGGACTAATTGTTTTCTTGAGTCTTTGGTTTTCTTCACTCTTCTTTGCTCTAGACAGAAAAAGACCAATAGCTATTGCAGCTGGAGTGTAGTATAGCCTTTCATACTTTGCAGAACTTTTTTACATGTAGTTTATCAAGTGATTTTCACCACAATCCAGTGAGGTACGTATTACGATCTCCATGTTACAAATTAGGAGACTCTGACTCAGAAAGATTAAATGACTTGCCCAAGGTCACACAGCAAGAAGGAGAAGCAGAGCAGGGAGATTCCAGCCAGATATGTCTGGTTCCAAAGTCTGTGCTTTTTCCATCCAAACACAAGGTTTCCACATGAAGTGTTACTAATGTAAATAATAACTTACAATAACTGGGCAAGGTTTCATTCTATTATACATAAGGTTGACCAACTCCACAGTAACTAAGAACTACCCTTGTAGAGTTTATATGGTGGGGAGGACAAAAAGCAGATGCACAAAGCCAAGTGATTAAATAAAGACAAATGATTTATAAGAGCCAGGAGGGAATATACTGGGCTGTGGAGAATTTCTGTGGAATTTGGAATGCCACCTGTCAGTGGGCCTTGGTATAAAATCCTAAGGTACCAGCAGTGCCTCTGCCCACAGGTGATGCAGAAGTGTAGCTGGAATGCTCCTTGGAAGTGCTGTAGGAAAATAAGGACCTTACTCATCGCGAAGAGCCAATGATCACAACAGGTTGAAGTGGGAAAGCAAAAGATTTATTGACTATCGATACCCAAGGAGACAGTGAGACTCATTTCTCTAAAACATCTGTTTCCCCAAGCAAAGGGGTAAACATGATTGTATAGGGAGATGGGAAGGGGCTGAAGATCCCTCGGACTGGCAAGAATGTCTTTGTTCTTCTCTTCCCTTGTTACTCCAGACTCAGCATCCCTCTTCCTAGGGTTGTCTTGCTTTATAGGTTACGGTTCTCAGCTGAAATCAGTCGTGGGAGAGGGTTATGCATAAAAGAATACATAATTGAAAATAGCAAATCTAAAAAACTCAGCCTCTGTAAAGAGATTGGCTATTCTCTTTACTTAAAAGAAAGCAAAAGGGAGGGAAAAATAACAAATTAGTCACCATGATTAATGTCTATTTTAATCATGCCTGCTAGTTCTGTTAAAGTTCTGTAATTTTCAGTGAGGTGCCGCTTTGGTCTACCACTTCAGCCTTCCACAGAAGCAAGAATGGCCAGATTTTGTCTCACCTACTTTGGTCATGTTATCAGAAGGGACCATTCCCTGGAGACGGATGTCATGCTTGGTGTAAAGTGGAGGGTCAGCAAAAAAGGGGAAGGCCCTCAACAAGATGGATTGACACAGTGGCTGCAATGATGGATTCAGGTATAGTGAAGATTGTGAAGGTGGCACAGGATTAGGCAGTGTTTCATTCTGTTGTATATAGGATCACTATGAGTCAGAGCCAAGTCAATGGCACCTAACAGCAACAACAACAACACTATTATTATGAGGATGTGCTGAGCTCTGTGCTGGATACTGGAGCTTCAGAAGTGAATAAGATACCATCCCTCCTCTCATGGTCTTATAGAGGGGACCACCAAACCAAACCAAACTCACTGCTATAGAGTCGGATCTGACTCATAGCGACCCCTCCTTGGGTTTCTGAGGCAGTATCACTACAGAAGTAGATTGCCCAACCTTCCTTCCGAGGAGTGGCTGGTGGGTTTGAACCACCAGCCTTCTGGTTAGCAGTCAAATGCCTTAGGCACTATGCCACCAGAGCTCCTAGAAGGGACCACAAGATATTTTAAAATAAAATGAAGAGCCCCTGCGTGGTACAAGCAGTTAACACTCTCAGCAGTTAACTGAAAAGTTGGAGGTTCAAGTCCACCCAGAAGTGCTTCAGAAGAAAGGCTTGGCAGTCTACTTCCAAAAACCAGCCACTGAAAATCCTATTGAGCACAATTCTACTCTGACGCTGAGTCAGAAATCAACTTGCCAGCAACTAGTTGGATGGGTAATAAAGCGTTACAGGTGCAGTGGTCGAAATCCATTGGGCATAAAGGGGAAACGTTGTAAGGAAAAGGGTGAGGACAAAGATCATTGATTCTTGCAAGGTACAGTGCAACAGGTTTCTCTTTATATATGACCTTCCTTGCCTTGGGTTTGTAGTTTTACCTAAATGATTTGCTAGGCCACAGTCTTGCAAAGGGATTGAACAGTTTTCTTTGCAAATAAGGTACTTAAAACCCTTGCAGTGATTGGTTGATTACTATGCAAATTAGGTGACTGTCTCACTGAGGGGATCGGTCAATTTGTAGGTTTTATGGGAGGAGTAGGCTTATAAAAGGGCCAATCCCACAGAGGTTGATGGCGACCTCACTACCATCAAGAAGAAGATCCTGGAGTGGAGCATGTCCTTTGGACCCGGGGTCCCTGCACTGAGAACCTCCTAGACCCAGGAGACAGAGAGAGCTGTAACATTGAAGATGGCAGAACATGGTGAGAGTTGACATGGCAGCAATATGAACACTGGGAAACCCAAGACTGGCATGAGATGGCTACAGTGGGTGTCCTGGCTCACAAAGCAAGAGAGTTGAATGCCTTTGGGAAGGAGGCTTGTTGAAGAAGTAGGGTACTGCCAAGCATTTGTTGACAGAGCTAAAGAGCTATAACACTTGTTCAAGCAGGGCAGAGGCCGAGAGGGACCAGGCAGCAGAGGCTGTTGGCTAGCACAGCTAAGAGGAGGCTAGGCTAGCCTGGTCAATAAGAGGCTAGCACAGCCTGCTTGCTGGGATGGGGAAGAAGGAACTGAGGTCTGTCTTTGTTGGAAGTTGTCCTGATTGAAGATGTATCCTGAGTTGTAGCCTGTTGCCTCCCTAATAAATCATATAATTGTGAGTATGGTATATGCGTTCTGGGTGGCCATTGCTGTGAATTATCAAACCTAGCAGAGAAGTGGCTAAAGCATTTGACTGCTAACCAGAAGGCTGGCGGTTCAAACCCACCAGCCACTCCTCGGAAGGAAGGTTGGGCAATCCTACTTCCATAGTGATACTGCCTCGGAAACCCAAGGAGGGGTCGCTATGAGTCGGTACCAACTCGACGGCACATAACAACAACACAACAGCAACAAGCAGAGAAGTGGAGAGTGCCCTGGAGGGAACTGCTGATGTCAGAATTGATGAAAAACAGTAGAAGACTGAAGGTATCTCTGATTTTCACCTCATAGGAATCAGCTCTGGGCTGATGATGATTCTCATTCCCCCTTCAGAAGTCAGACAGCTTCTGGGGCCGCAACATTATACAAGGTGAGTAGATACTCCAGGTATTCGCAGGAGAAAGGGCATTCTAGGCAGAGGGAGCAGTGTGAGCAGAGGCCTGGAGGTTGCCTGTGTGGAACTGCCTGTGGTCTAATGTGTCCTATGCAGGGTAAGTGAAGGATATTGAGAGATGGCTGGAGCCATGTCATAGAGGGCCTGATTAATAGATGTTGGACATGATAAGCCATAAAAGGATTATAAAAGGATTTTAAGCCAGGGACTAACATGGTCAGATTTGCATTTTAGGCTGAGTGTGTAGGACAGATAGAAAGCAAGGGAGATTGGCAATGGGGAGACCAGTGAACAGTCTGCCGGAATTGGACACAAGTGGTCATGTGAGGTATTGAAAGATTTGGGGGCTTACACTGAGGTGGTAGTGGGCGTTATGGAGGTAGATGACACAGGGTTTGGTTGCTGCCTAGATGTTGGGAATAGAGTCCTTGAAGGCAGAGCAATTTCTAATCCTAGCAGCCAGACTCCTGTTGTTGCTGTTGAGTTGGCTCTGGCTCATGGGAACCCTGTGTACAACAGAAGGAAACATTGCCTGGTGCTGTGCCATCTTCATGCTCAAGTCCATTGTTGCAGCCACCGTGTGTTTTGAGTGCATTCCAACCAGGGGGCTCCTCTTCCAGCACTGTATCAAACTACATTCTGTCATGATCCATGGGATTTTCATTAGTTTTCAGAAGTAGATTGCCAGGCCTTTCTTCTAGTCTGTCTTAGTCTGGAAGCACCACTGAAACCTGTTCACCATGGGTGACCCTGGTAGTATTTGAAATAATGGTGTTTTAGCAAACCATCACAGACAGATGGGCAGTGGAGACCCATATTAGGTGCTCATTAATGACCACTGAAATGAACCCTCAGACTGACTCATCTGTAGATTCTTTTTCCTGTGGCCAATCCTTCCACGGCCACAAGGTAGCAGCATTGCCCAAGTATTCCTGTGTCCAGCTCCTTTAACCTCTGTAGGACTTCTCAGCCAGCCTTCTCGGCCCCTGCCTCTCCATCTTGATCCCTGAACTTTTTAGATCCACCTGAAGGGTGGGTCTAAAGATGCAGTTCTTGCAGCTTCAGCTCTTTGGGTTCCCTGCACATTATTGCTTTGAGTGTTTCTACTGGCTCTGGCTGCTTCTTGAGACCAAGTTCCAGACTCCTGCTTACCTAGGGGCCAGTCATTTCTGAGTTGGCTGCTCTCTTCCTGGGCTTTACAGGAAGAAACTACCTGTTTTCCTGGTTTCTTCTGATATTTCTTCAGCCATTAGCAAGTTTCTTCTCTTCCGTTCTAAAAGTTTGGCAGTCTCTTCTTTAGTTCCCTCAAAATTCCCATCTACCTGCGAGAGGCTGCTGCTCTGAATTCCTCCTGTCCCCCTGACTCTGGTGACATAATGGAAAGAATATGAGCATCAGAGTTAGACATGCATGGGATCAGTCACAGCACTAACACTTCCTAGGGTGTGACCTTGTGTAGTTTCTTGCTGTTTCTCCACTTTAGTATAGTGCAAGGGAAGAGAGCAAGCCTGAGTCAGAGAACTGTAGGCTGGAATTGTGACCTTATCATTTACTAACTGTGAGGATGTAGGCAAGTTTATTTATTTATTCATTTAACACATATGAATGTGACACACTGTGTCATAATACTCTCTTTCTCTGCTGGATTCAGTAGTTTGTTGTGTGCCAGGTACTGTATTGTTGTTAGTTATCATTGAGTTAGTTCCAGTGTGTTACAGAATAGAACTGCCCACAGGTTTTTTCTTGGCTCTAATTTTTTGTTGTTGTTGAGAATATACACAGCAAAACATACACCAGTTCTCTGGCTGTAATCTTAACAGAAGCTGATCACCAGGCCTTTCTATTTCTAGCATGGTACCATTGGGTGGTTAGCAGTTGAACACAAACTATTTGCACTATCCAGGGAACTGGGGAATACTAGATGCTAGATATGAACTGGTGAGTAAAATAGGTACTGTGCTTATTTTTGGAGTTCACATGCTAGTGGGAAAGGCAGGCGGCAAGCAAGACGAGTTAATAAATGGGCCATGAGCAGGGCCTATGGGCTGCTCTGGATGGTGGTCCAGGAAGGCTCTGAGGAGATGATCTAAACTGGCATCTTAAGCATAAAAAGGAACCAGTATGTGCAAAGAGCTGGTAAGAGGTGTGGGGAGGATTTTCTCTGAGTTCAGGGAACAGCACATATTGTGGGGCAAGAAAGAGGAACAAAAAGGAGGCCTTTGTGTCAGGAATGTAGTGAGGGAGGGGAGGACCATGGGCTGGGTGTGTAGTATATTCAAGGTTGGGGAAGTAGTTTTGTTGTTTTCCTTTGTTAAATTAACTTAGTAACTGTACCTAATTTGAGCATACCTCCATGGATGATTATGAAATAAATGAGATAAGGAAGTGTTTTACAAAAATCTTTAGCTTCTGCTCACAGTGAGAGAAAGTTTACATTGTGACACAGTCCACATCAATAAATACATTTGACTGTAAGTGAAGCAAAAGTTTCACAAAGTAATACTTAGCCCTATTTTATGTGACACACTCTAGTATTTTCAGTTAAATTTTAATCTTATCTATTTCATTTTTTTTAAATGCTGGTCTTGAGCTCCTAAATGAATTTCCTTACTCATTGAGGTAAGTTGTCTAGAGCACTTAGCACAGTGCTGGCATATGGCATGTATTCAATTAAAAAAAAAAAAAAGGTGCTGTTGAGTCATCTCTGACTCAAGACAGCCCATGTGTGTCAGGGTAGAGCTCCATGGGGTTTTCAGTGACTGGTTTTTTGGAGGGAAATTGCTTGGCCTTTCTTTCAAGGCACCTCTGGGTAGACTGGAACCTCCAACCTTTTGGTTAGCAGCCAAGTGCAGGAACTGTTTTTACTACCCAGGGACTCCTTGTGTCCAGTAATTGTTAGTTACTATCTGTTATTGTTTCTCTACCTTTAAAGTTATTTGAGCCTTAAAGCGATACACGTAACAGTGAAACAGTTCCTGGCCCTGAATGTGAGTAGTTTTCCATTCTTCCCTGCTGCCCTATGGTCAGCTTGAGGAACTTGTGGGCCTAATACCTGGCGCCTTACTCCCCCCCCACCTGCCCTGGCCATCCAGCCATCCAGGCAGGGCAGAGCCTGGATTCATCTCATCCTGCTGCTGCAGCTCTCATTCCTATGGCCCATCAATGGAGCCCTTTCATTGAGATCTCTGTGGCCTCTTACCTGGGGGGATAGTAGGGAAAGGGGTGTGACTCAAATCCAGACTGCCTCTAAAAAGGCCAATTGTTTGCCCAATGTAAAGAAGGAGGGTGGATTCTCAGGTTCACGAGGAGGAGAATAGGTATCTGTGAGTGAGGCCGGAAAGGGAGCAGAGAAAGGACCTTGAGAATTGCCTCTGCTGGTTGCGGAGGGAACCCCTGTACTTTTGCGGTCTGCCCAAACCCATTGCCATCAAGTCACTTCCAACTCACAGCGACCCTATAGGGCAGTAGAACTGTCCTGAAGGGTTTCCAAGGCTGTAAATCTTTAAGGAAGCAAACTGCCTCATGTTTCTCCTGTAGAGCAGCTGGTGGGTTCAAACCTCTGACCTTATGGTTAGCAGCCAAGCACTTTAACCACTGGTGCCACCAGGGCTCTTTGTGCAGGCCCAGGTTTTTCTCCCTGTGCCCTCTGCAGAGGGAAAACCTGGAGCTCCAGAGGGAGAGCTGAGGGCTTGTTAGGAGCATTTTAAAAGACTAACCATTTCCACAAGTTTCCCTAAAAACCATCCAATGTCAAACAGTAGTAGAATGGATAATTAAATTGAGGGGTATTTCTATAGTGAAAATGAATGGACTATAGCTACACACACCAACAATGATTTATCTCACGAATGTAGAGCAAGATGCAAAATACAAGCAATGTGATTCCAATTATATAAAGCTGGAAAACAATATACTGTTAGGGATACATAACCAAAAACCAAACCAGTTGCCAGTGAGTCTTTTCTGACTCATGGCAACCCCAAGTGTTTAAGAATAGAACTGTGTTCTATAGGGTTTCCATGGCTGTACCCTTTTGAAAGCAAATTGCCAGACCTTTTTCAGAGGGTTCAAACCATCAATAGCAGTTAAAAATTTGTGTCCTCAGGGACTTCTAGGTATGTGTTTTTAAGAAACAAACAAAAAACCCACAAACTCATTACCATCAAGTTGATTCTGACTCATGTGTTACAGAGTTGTTGTTAGGTGCCATCAAGTCGCCTCAGACTCTCAGTGACCCTGTGCACAACAGAACGAAACACTGCCAGGTTCTGTGCCAGCAATCCTTGCTTTTCCTGAGCCCATCGTTGCAGCCACTCTGTCAGTCCATCTCGTTGAGGGCCTTAGAACTACTCAATAGGGTTTTCTTGGCTGTAATCTTATGGAAGGAGGTTGCAAAGACCTTTGTTTCGTAGCACCGCTGGGTGGGTTTGAACTGTGAACATTTAAGTTAGTAGTTGAGCACAAATAAAACTGTGAAGACAAAAAAGAAATGATTAGTCCCACATTCATGAAAGTGGCTATTCCTCCTGGGAGCAGAGAGGACATAACACGTTTAATAATGTTCTGTTTCTTGGATTGAGTGTTCAGTGCATGAGTCTTCTTTTGTTTCATTTTGGTCTTTAAGTAGTGCGCTTTTATTATTTATACACTTCTATATGTGCAATGGTAGCATAGTGGCTAAGACACTTGCCTGCTAACCAGACGGCTGGCGGTTCAAACCCACCAGCCACTCCTCGGAAGGAAGGTTGGGCAATCCTACTTCCGTAGTGATACTGCCTTGGAAACCCAAGGAGGGGTCGCTATGAGTCGGTGCCGACTCGACGGCACACAACAACAACAACAACAACATATGTGCAATGAGAGCTGTGGTAGCGTAGTGCTTAAGGCATTTGACTGCTAACCAGAAGGCTGGCGGTTCAAAACCACCAGCCATTCCTTGGAAGGAAAATTGGATGATCTACTTCCCTAGTGATACCACCTCAGAAACCCAAGGAGGGGTCACTATGAGTTGATCTGACTCAACAGCAATGAGCTTGCTTGAACAATTTCTCTCAGAAAGATCAGCACAAGGCTGGTTCCCATGAGGCAGAAGTTAAAGATGTCCCAAATGTCCAAACTACCGTGCCACTCCATCATTTCAGACATTAACTACTCCTCCTCCTCCCAGTAATTTCCGCCATCTTAGGGTTCTGTATTTCGCTGTAACACCTCACAGAACTCACAGACACCCAAGGAATCGTCTCACATAGCAGTGGTGGAGGCTGGCAGGCTGGCGAGTCCCAGGTCCGTGAGTGGGTCTGGAGGATCCTCCCAATTCTCGGGGTTTGATGAACCTCGATCAGCAGATCAGATGATGGCTGCTGTCCCAAATCCAGGGGTGAGATGAGGATGAGCCACAACCCAAAACTGGAGCAAGAGGAGGGCGAGCCTTCCCACGAGATTCGAAGGTATATCCTCAAGGAAGCTAAGGGTAGTGATTTGAATTATACCCTCCAGCAAGGCAGGACTCAAGGTACATTCCACCTGTGTTGCCCCAACAGAAATAACCTAAGTGGATGGCTTTAACAATCAGCAGCTCAAGGCAAATCCCATCATAGAGCCGATTGCCAGTCATTATAGGGAATGACTACTACCAGCTGCCCAGCCAAATTGATACCTGACCTTAACTACCACCACCCTAAACAGGCATGGATATTAGGATTTACAAGACATCATAGAATGGAGGACATTGGCTAGAAGGGCCACATCAAGCAGTTCACTTCAATGTGCAACAGGAGCTCTGGTGGCATAGTGCCTAAGGCATTTGACTGCTAACCAGAAGGCTGGTGGTTCAAACCCACCAGCCACTCCCCAGAAGGAAGATTGGGCAATATACTTCTGTAGTCATACTGCCTTGTAAACCCAAGGAGGGGTCGCTATGAGTTGGGACTGACTCGACAGCAGTGAGTTTGGTTGTTTATATGTGCAATAGATTTCCCAAGTAAAAGTTAAGAAAAACTAGCAGATCTTTAAAAGAACTAAGAATATTCCCCCCCCAAAATTGTGGATTTCTGTCTTCATTCTCAAGTTTGATTTTCAGTCACTGTTGGAGAAAGTGAAAGTGTTCACTTTGGGCCTCTTCCTCTGGGTTTTGGGCATTGGCTGACTTCCATTTCTGCATCCTCTTCTTGGCAGTGGAGGAGTGGCCAGCCAGGCCATTTCCTTTCTAGGAGCTGAGGGAGCCCTGTGCTGAGCTGAGCTGACTACAGACGACACTAGTCTCAGCAGAGTGTGGATAGGGCCTCCAGCCACTGGGAACAAGGCCAAGTACCTTACTCCCCAGACTCTGCTCAAGCACAGCCAAGCACAGGCCTCTCTCCCACCCCCTGTGGATGTCCGTGGCAATGCTCCCATTGCAGCTAAGCCAAAGGACAAGAATCATCCAAACAATGGCCAACAGGGAACACCTTGCCAAAGCAGATCTCAGTCAGGACACTTCCGGAGAGGGGTGTTCAAGAGTGACATCCTTATCTGACGTGAGAAATACCCCAGGCGTGTGCCAAAGAGCCATACCAGTGCAAGTCAGAGTGCAGCTCTGAGAGGTGGTTTCTCTGAATGAAAAATGAGGAATCAAGTAACAGGCTAGCCAGCCTTGTGAGATTTCTTTATCATATTACAGTACAAAGTCATAGCATCTCAAGTTTGAATGGAACTCTAGAGGTTTATTTAGTAACATTATTCTTAATGAGAAGGATTCATCATTTAAGAATTGCTTAAGGAGTGTTTGTATATGAGAATCTAGACCTGCTGAATGGAGTAAGGCAAGGGCTTTTTACCAAAGTAATGCATTGTCAGGGTAAAATCAACAAATAGCACAGAAAGGCTTGAAATGAAAGAAATGGACTCTTGTTCCATACTGCCTTACCCTAGTCCTGCTTCCCAGGATCACTACCTCTAAGAGCATTTCTGGGATTAGCACTTCTGGTAGTTACCTCTTGTTCTGGTTACCTAGTGGCACTCTGATAGGAATATACTACAAATGGGAAGGCCTTAACAAACAGGAGTTTATTCTTACAATTTCGAGGCTTTTAGTCCATGTTCAACTGCCAGGCTCTAGGGTCTGGGTGAAAGTCCCTCAACCTTGGGGTCCAGCTCTGTCTCCTGCTCCCGGCCCACAGGAACTAGAGGCATTTCTTCATCAGACAGCTGTTGGCTGCTGAGGCTGAGAAGCCCCAAGGTTGACAAGTAAAAAGGCACAGTCCCAATGTTACCAATCCACACGGCAGGCCATTAACTTAAGTCCACTGTAAGTCCCAAGGTCAGCAGAGCATAGCAGGCTGCTGAGCAATGACACGGCTGCATGCAGGGTCCAAGCATGCCAAAGGCTAGAGACCATTCTCAAAGCTTCTCCTTATATATAGGAAGCAGACCACATACCCAATGGCAGCTACTCAGCTGCTTGTGGTAGATCCCACCATGGAGTTGATTACCAGTCTCATCATGGGGAATAACTACCACCAGCTGCCTAGCCACTCAACCAGGCCCAACCAAGTTGACACAAAAACATAAGCACCACGCCTCTGGACACTTATCTGAATAATATGCTCATGCAACTCTTTCTTTATTCATCAAATTTTGATGTCAGTCAATTCTGCACAGTGAAAGCTGGAAGGTTTAGCTTCTTTATATTTTCCTCAATCTTCTTCCCTTAGGATGGCTGTGTTATTGTTTTAGTTATTTATCGATTGTCTCGAGAATCCTACATGCATTAAAATCTTTAGTTCTTACTCTATCTCCTTTAAGTTTTACCATGTTAGTCCTCACCTTTCCCACCAAGTTTCTGAGTGGTGTAGACAGTTTGCTCTTCAGTACTAACCAGTGGCACTGTGGAAGAAAGGCCTGGTAATCTGCTTCTATAAAGATTACAGCCAAGAAAACCCTATGGGGCTCAGTTAGACTGTAACACATGGGGTCTCTGTGAGTCAAAGTTCACATGACAACAGTGGGTTCTGTTATTTTTTTTTTTTACCCTTCCCACCTTATCTCTGTCCTTCACTATCTCCTGTCTTTTCAGCTGTATTTTACTTCACATTGTCACAGTTTATCTGTTGTGTAACTATATTGAAGTCTTTTATGCTTTGCCTGTAAATTGATTCTAAGTTTTAAATGAGTAAGGAGTACTTGCATTATTATGGCCATATTAGTATTTGCTGCACACGGAAGCAGAGAGTGGAGTGTCTAGGTTGCACTAACAGCTAATTACTTAACTACTAGGAGCTCTGGTAGTGTTGTACTTGACTGCTAACAAGAAGGCTGGCGTTCAAACCCACCAGCCACTCCTTGCAAGGAAGGTTGGGCGATCTACTTCTGTGGTGATACTGCCTTGGAAACCCAAGGAGGGGTTGCTATGAGGGCACATAACAACAACAACAACAACAACAACACTTAACTGCTAACGGTAAGGTTGATTGTTCAAACCCACCCAGAGGTGCATCAAGACACAGGCCTTGTGATCTGCTTCTATCTAAAAGATAACAGTCTTGAAAACTTTATAAAGCACAGTTCTGTGCACATGTGAGGTAGCCATGAGTTGGATCAACTGAGCAGTAACTGACAACAGCAAGCAGAGAGCTACAGTTATATAGTTCCTTCTCTGCCTGCCCAGTGTGTAATCCTTTTGTTGTTGTTGTTAAGTGCCATCGAGTTGTTTCCGACTCATAGTGACCCCATGCACAGCAGAACGAAACACTGCCCGATCCCGCGCCAGCCCCACAATCCCTGCTATACGTGAGCCCATCATTGCA
>NW_006921765.1:6188967-6191767 GCF_000298275.1 Orycteropus afer afer | reverse complement strand
GAAACAGTTCCTTCACAGTTGACTTTCCCAATGCTACACGTCGTCTAATGTCCTGACTGCTGCTTCCATTGGCATCGATTGTAGAACCAAGCAACATGAATTCTTTGACAACCTCAATCTTCTTTCCATTTATTGTGATGCTGCTCATTGGTCCAGTTGTGAGGAGTTTTGTTTTCTTTATATTGAGACGTAATTCATTCTGCAGACTGTATTCTTCAACCTTCATCAGTAGGTGCCTTAAATCATCCTCACTTTCAGCAAACAAAGTTGTATCGTCTGCATATCTCAGGTTGTTAATGATTCTTCCTCCAATCCTGATACCATGTAATCCTAGTGCCCCTCAAAGGAAGGTGCTTCTGGCATCTACCAGTCGGGATTCTTTTTTCTTACATTCCAACAGTTCTTCCAAGTCATGCAGCTTTTTAGTTTATTTCCTATTTGAACCATCATTTTATCAGTTTTTAATTTTTCATAGTTTCCAATTGCCTCTTTTTCATTGTAGTTAAACTACAAAAATGTGCTTTTATTATTTTATCTGTAAAATAATGTGCTTATAGTGTGTTTTTAAAACTATCCTGCTTCTTAGTTTGATCATCTGTTACACTTTATCTCCTTCCTTCCGGAAAACATTTTTTCCAGAACTCTCTTTCCTGCTACTGCAGTCTGGACAGGTGACTATAGTTCTCATTTTGAGACTTCCTTTCATTGCTTTCTTGGATTAGATCCACTGTTTTCTGGATTCTATGTCTTTTTCTTTCTTGGTCAGCTGAAGTACATTTTTAAATACTTCCTCAGAAAAAATATGTCAGAGGTCAACTTGAAATCCTTTATTTTGCCCTTACTTTTGATTGATTATTTGATAGTTACAGAATTTAAAGTTATTTTCCCTCAAAACATTAAAGATACTGATCTATTGTTGTGTGATGCCAGTTAATCCCCATTCCTTTATAGATAAAAAAGAAAAACAAACCAATTACCATCAAGTCATTTCCAACTCATGGTGACCCATGTGTGTCACAGTGCTGCCTCCATAGATATCTTGGTTATCTAGTACTACTTGAACAGAGATACCATAAGTGGGTGGCTTTAGTGCACAGAAATTTATTTTCTCAGTTTCGGAGGCCAGAAGTCTGAGTTCAGAGCTCTGGCTCTAGGGCAAGGTTCTCTCTCTATCTGCTCTGGGGAAAGGTCTTTGGCAATCATGTAGTATGTATCCTTTCCTTCATTTGTGCTTTTTTGCTTGTTTGCTTACTCTGCTCTTGTATCTCAAAAGAGATTGACTTAAAACGCACCCTACACTAATGCTGCCATATTATGACAAAGAAAACCCATTCCCAAATGGGATTATGTCCACAGCATAGGGGCTAGGATTTATGACACACATTTTCAGGGGACACAATTCAGTCCATAACGTAGGTTTTTTAAGGCTGTGACCTTTTGGAAGCAGATCCCAAGCCTTTTTTCCTAGCTGCTTCTGAGTGAGTTCAAACCACCTACCTCTTGGTTAATAGCTAAGTACTTAACCATTCTGCTTTGTTTCCTTCCTTCTCTGGAAGCTTATAGTGTATTTTCTTTATGTTTAGTGATCTGAAATTTTGTAAAGCTATGTCTTGGGTAGGAGCTCTGGTAGCTTAGTGCCTAAGGAACTTGACTGTTAACCAGAAGGCTGGCGGTTCAAACCCACCAGCCACTCCTCGGAAGGAAGATAGGGCAATCTACTTCCGTAGTGATACTGGCTTGGAAACCCAAGGAGAGGTCGCTATGAGTCGGGTGCGACTCGACGACCCATAACAACAACAACGTCTTGGGTAGTTTTTTTTTTTTTTTTTTCATTCTTTGCTCTGGACTGTTTCGATTTAAAGTCTAGTGTCATTTGTCCCCTTGGCATTTTTTTTCTGTTATTTCTTTGATAAGTTCCTTTTTCTGTTTCCTTTTACTGGAAATCCTGTTTGTCAATTGCTAGACTTCCTAGATTGAACCTCTGTACTTCTGTTCTCTCACGTTTTCCCTCTGTGTCTTTTCTTTCCATGTCTGATAGATTGTCTTGACTTTGTCTTTCAGACCTCCTAATGAAGGTTTTAATTTGGCAATCATATTTTTAATTTTCCTTTCTCTGGTTCTCTGATTTTTTCATCTTCAGAGCATCTTGCTCATGTCTTATAGAGGCCAAATTGAGTTGAATATCTCTAACACACTAATTAGAATTCTTTTTAAAAATTATCTTCTGACCCTTGGATTATCTCATTTCCTCTGGGATCTGGTTCTGGTGTTTATCTTGGTCATTTCTTTTTCAGGCTGCTGCTTTTTCTTCAGTGTCCGTGATTCCGTTAGCTCATTTATATTTAAATATGAAGAACAAGGCAGATATTCTGGGAAGCCTATGTGAGCTCTGTCAACTATCACATTGGTAGGTCTTTTTCTACAACAGGCCTCTCCCCTAAGTGGATAGATCCCTGGGTGCTCTGTGTATGGGGAGTAGGGTTGGTTGGCTAGAAGGTTTTGCTTAAGATTTGCTTGGGAGCTCTGGAGGGGACTGACCCCTGACTCTGGAGCATTCAGCCGCTCTAGTCTAGCAGTCGGCATACTTGGTTTTGTATGGCTTATGAGCTAAGAATGGCTTTTACATTTTGAAGAGGTAGTGTAGTCTACTGTCTCCATTTTGCAGCTGCCTACAGGGCTAGCTTACTCACTTACATATTGCCCTTCTGTGGTGTAGTAAATTACTTAGTGTGGCTTTTCTACCCATAAGTCTTTGTAAACTCCAAGGTGGGATTTTGTATGAGCAACTGAGCAGCCCCTG
>NW_006921765.1:6157637-6186577 GCF_000298275.1 Orycteropus afer afer | reverse complement strand
AAAGGGCTGGAGGGAGGCAGCATGTTTGGCCTTGTAGTAATAGGCCTTGGGTTACTGCTGGTAATCCTGTCTTCCTCTTGTGAGATTAGAGGAGGTCAGAACATGTGGCCTCCTTGCCGTTTTTGCACCTTCCGTGTTGCAGCTTTCAGAAGTGAATTGTAATGTCATTCATTGCCATCTCCCCACTCTTGTTTTCTTCAACGTTATGGATTTATTCCCTGTTGAACTTCATTATTGCCCTCACAGGTGTTTGAAACAGTCCAAGAGCCACCATTACAGAGGATGTGGGGGCCTCCACATATGTCTGAGGATATAGTTGTAGATAGTTAGGCCACAGAGAAGGTACCCCATTCCAGCCACACTTAGATGGACCATTCAGGAGCTGAGACAGACAGAGACCTCAGATGATCCCAAGTTCTCCTGCACAGAGAGATGCCCAGATGCTCATGCACAGTGGGTGGGAGTGCAAATTAAACTCTGACCATACCTGTTTGGCCCTGTGCATAAAGCATTTGGCTGCTAACCAAGAGGTTGGGGGTTTGAATCTCCTAGCCACTCTATGGGGGAAACATGAGGCAGTCAGCTTCTACAAAGATTTATAGTCTTGGAAACCCTATGGGGTCATCTACTCTGTCCTATAGGGTCACTATGAGTCAGAATTAACTGGATGGCAGTGGATTGCGTTTGATTATAGTCATGAAATTGTAAAACATGCATCCCTTCAACCTAGCATTTGCACTTCTAGGTGTTTGACTCAGAGAATTGCTCATATATGTGTGCAAATAGAAGCAAGAATGTGCTTTGCTGCATCAGTTATGATAAGAAAACCTAAATGACCCTTGGTGTGTTAGTGGTTAGATAAGGTATAGCGTGTTCCCATTGAGTCACTTCTGACTCACAGTGACCCCATTTATTGCAGAGTAGAACTGCTTCATAAGGTTTTCATGACTGTACTCTTTACAGAAGCAGATCACCACACCTTTGTTCTGTGGCACTTCTGGGTGGGTTTGAATCATCAACCTTTTGGTTAGTAGCTGAGTGCCAACCATTTGTGCTACCCAAGAACCAGAGATATGGTAAGGTGTGTGAATGCATATTGTGGGTTCCTATACAATTGTTAAAAAGAATGAAGAAGATCCACACAAACTACTGTGGAAGATCTCTCAGGTCACAGATGATCCATAAAGGCTAATTCCATCTGTACTTAAAAAAAAAGACTTATTTTTATGTTCATGTACATATTCATATTTATGTAAACTCAGTGGAAAAACAGACTAGAATGATGAGCACCAAACTGTTACCAGTGTTTACCTTAATGAAAAAGCTTGGGTGTATGAATGGAGGTGGCTGTCTTTCATTGTAGTCTCTATACTTAAGAGTCACTTGAGAATGATTCATGAGATACTTGGAAAGATAGATATTGTTTAGGGTGTTAACCTCCTTACCAAACAAAACAACACAAACCATAGGAACATATCAAACAGTTAACCTGGATGGGGACCCTGGCTGCTTTCTTACCTCACAGCCTGAATGACCCTGCCCCCATGTGGAGCCTGTCAGTTAAAAACACCATGTGTACCCCAAATATGGGGATTTATACCTCACTATGGGAGAGATGGCTGTGAGATGCTAACTGGATGGATGTGAGGAGTGGGACTGGCGGTCTGTGGAATGGTGCACAGTGGCTTGGGTGGGAAGGTGCCAAGGACGTTCCTCCCACACCTGAAGATGTTCTGAAGGCCTCTGGAGATGGGCTAGATTTCCTGATATGAGGGCAGGAGGACAGACAGGAGTTCCAGGTGAGGCCAACAGTGTGGACAAAGCTGTGGAGTGGGCCTTATATCCCACTTTCAGTGGGAGAGTGTTTATCAGGCTGTGAAATGGGGCTTCATTAGTGGGACGGGACAAGGGAAGTGATGCCACCTGAGTCTTTCTTTACTTCTTTGGTTCATCAGTTCTTCCCCGGATGCTTCAGAGCTCCTGACACTAGCAGGCCAGGGTCCCATCTGGAAGAACAGTGGAATAACAGCAAAAAGTCTTTAAGACCAAGTGGATGCTTAGTTGAGACTTGGTGCCCATGCTTCTTTCAGAGTATATTTACACAGGAATCTGGGAGAGGCCGTATTTTGAAACTCTTCAGTGTTCCACCTAAAAAAACTTGCTTTAGTCTAGTACATTTTTCTCAGTGTCCTAGTCCTGCTATAACAAATACCACAAGCAGTGGCTTTAACAAACAAATTTATTTTCTCACGGGTCAGGTAGCTAGCAGTCTGAATTCAGGGTGCGAGCTCTAGGGGAAGTTCTCTTTCTGCTTTGGGGGAAATTTCTCATCTCGGCTTCTTTAGTGTTCTTCTCAGTGTTTCTTGTTGCTCGATCTCCATGTGGCCTCTTTCTCATTTGTCCTGGTTTCTGTGGCTGTACTATTCTTTTTATCACTCAGAAGTGTTGGGATTAGCATTAACATAACAGAGAAAACCCTGTTCTAAAATGGGTAAGGATTTATAAAACATATTTTTTCAGGACACAATTCAATCTGTAACAGTGCTCAAACCCAGAATAGTTTCTTCCTGAATGTGGGGGTGTAGGAGACTTGCAACACAGAGCCGGATCTGTCAGGTCAATGCCTCCTTAATCTCATTAGGTTTCAGCTCTGGATCCTTCTGTTCAAGTGGAGCTTTGCTGAGTGACATAAGGCTTACAGCCATCCCACAGCAATATTTCCCATGCTAAAGGCCCAAAGTTCTTCTGACCACCCTCTATAAGTTGTAATCCAAGACTGGGAGTGTTTGTCTGGCCTATTTCCCCAGCCGCCCTGAGGCTGCCTTCGAAGGAGCCAGATTTGCTTGTGGGCCAGGATTCCTTGGGTTTTTGCCATCAGGTCCTCTCACTATCTCCTACCTCTCCCTCCTGGACTTTGGAGACTGAGGAGAGGGAGGGAAGGAGCTGTGAGACCCAAGATCTTGCTAAAATCAGTGTCTGCCTCTCCTTCTCCTCCAATAGCATCTCTGTGCTTTTGCAGAAACAGGTCTTTAGTGGTTTGGAGGTCTGTTGTTGAGTGGGTGAAGCTTCCAGAAGAAGCCTGACCACACCCTCAGCCCTGTTTATCCTGGATGAGGGGCTCTTCAGGTCTCCCCTTGAGCGTACCCAGCCCTTCTGTAGTGTAAACAGTGGACACCATGCCTGACTAGACCCTGCAGCTGGAGGGCGACTTGAGATCAGTGGCAGGAAGCCTCCCCTCCTCCCTAGGGCTTGGTCTCACTGCCAAGGCTGCAGGCATGTTGCCTGGTGAGGGGAAGAGATTCCAAAGAAGAGGAGGAGGAAAGAAAATGTGAGTTGAAGGGGTCCTCCCCACCAGCCCCCCTTCCTCCCAGACTTGCTCTAGACATTCCTTGGATGGGGTGCCTGGAATAAAATTTTGCCCACCTGGGTTATCTAACCCATCCCCCTGGGTGGCTCTGCCTGCTCTTTAGGGGGAGAAGGGAGAAACAGCTTCACATTCAGATCATGCTTTGGTGTTGCTTCCCCCCTGTTCTCCTGGGCCCACGCATCTGGGTCAAATAAGTTGAAACTGGCTCATCATAATGAAGGGAGAGCAAAAACCACAGACTGAGCCATAGGAATGACCTCATCCTGTAGGAGTCAACAGCAATGGCTGGAAAGCAGTCTTGTTTGAACATGTGTATGGGAAGGAGAGCAGACTGTCTGTGGTTTGAATTTTCATGTTTCATGTGCAGCAGCATTTTCCTGGGGATTTGGCTAAGCTCACTTTGGCAACAAGCAACAAAGGCAGCTGTTCTAAACTTTCCTCTAGATAGTCCTGCCTCTCACCTCTAAAAGCACTTGGGGTGGGGTGTCCAGATTTGGGACAAATTGGCATTGGGTAGCATTGCAGGAGACCTAAAGAGACACATCAGCCTGCTTATCTGAGTATGGCAGAGGAAAGGACTGTGTGTGGACAGGGCCACTGTTCAACTGAGATGCCTCGGTGTGATTATTCAGGTCTGTTAAAACATTCCTGTAGGTAAAGATAATGAGAATGGCTCATAGTACTTCTACCAGGCCTCTCTTGTAAGGAGCCCCCAGGCTGCCTCCCTCCCCACTATCCAGCACTATCATACTTTGTATGTGTGTTTAGGGGGAGGGGGTGTTGGTACCAGCAAATGTAATTCCAAATAGCCATTTTTCCTTGTTGTGAGCCAGTTGGCCAGGTGTGGTCCCCGCCAAAGCCTTTCCTGGCCCAGTGTCTGGCTGCAGTGTACCTGGGCCTACCATTCCTCAGATATCCCTCGAGAGCCTGGATGCAAGTGGGGCGTAGCTCCTTGAACCCCAGCATGCTGTGGGTGTACTGCTAGGCCTCCCACCTCTGCAGCCCTAATCACCCAGGCATTTTATTGTAACCTTTGGTTTTATTGACAGTTGTTTTTGTGTCTCTGGAAGGGGCTGGACTATACCTACTTACCAACTATCTCGTTATCTGACATTTTGCCTTTACAGCAATGGTAAAAAAAATAATCCACTATCTGATGATTTGCACATTAATGACATACATCTAGCAGTAACAAATGCTGGAGGATGAGGAGAGAGTAATACTGCCTGTGATGGTTAAGGTTATATGTCAACTTGACTGGGCCATGCTTGTCAGTGGTTTGGCAGTTATGTAATGATACAGTCATCTTCCATTTTGTGATTTGATGTGGCCATCCTCTACTTCCTCATAACACCGATTTTCACGTAAGGCCTGGTCTTTGGAACCTAACCACGTTGATAAGTGAGGAGTAGGTATAGTCATGTCTTTCTTAATAGGGTTGCTTTTAAGGAACAGGATTATAGCTCAGTTTCTTAGGAAAAGGGCTGAAAGAGGGCATAGGGAAGGCAGTATTTGTCAAGGAATCAGACTGCTAGCATTCAAATCCCAGCTACACCACTTACTATGTGAGCTTGGTCATGTGACTTAACACTTCCAGAGCTCTGTTTCAAAGGGTGGCTTATTTTTCTGTTTTTAGTATATTTGTCACATAAGTGATATAACAAACTTAAAAAATACAGAAAATCGATGTTACAGGTAGTTACTGCTTAAAATTACAGGTAGTTATTGCTTAATGGGTAGTAAGTTTTTGTTTGGGATGACAAAAAAGTTTTGGAAATAGATGGTGGTAGCTGCACAGTATTGTGAATGTAATATCACTGGATTGTACATTTAGAGATGGTTAAAATGGCAAATTTGGTATTATATGTATTTTACCACAGTAATTTTTTTTTACCTTTCTTAACATCTTTGTGCGTGTCCTTTAGACTTTTTCCTGTGTATGCTTATGTGTATGCCATAGTGTATACACATATTCTTTTAAAAATAAAATGTGAGGCCTGGTATATATCAAGTGGCAGCAACAATTAAGAAGATAAATAAAGCAGTACAGACTCACCTCGTTGTTTTTGCCCTTCACTTTATTGTGCTTTGCAGATATTGAATTTGAAGGTTTGTGGCAACCCTGTGTCAAGCAAGTCTTTTGGCACCATTTTTCCAACAGCATGTGCTCACTTTGTGTCTCTGTGTCACATTTTGGTAATTGTCACAATATCTCAACGTTTTTTTCCCTAGTGCAGTTGCACACTTAGTAGACACAGTATCGTATAAACATAATTTTTATGTGCATTGTGAAACCAAAAAATTAATATGAGTTACTTCATTGAGATATGCCCTTGATTGCAGAGGTCTGGAAACAAACTTGCAATAGGCCTGCATCAGGGAGACAGGAGGACAGGAATATGGGCTTCTATCTTAGAGAGGCAGTTTTAGGCCCACCTGCTTCCTTTCAATACTCCACTAAAAAATGACATGAAAAGAATTACCTAAAAAACAAAACGAAACATAACTGAGAGAAAGGAAGAGGAGATGACACAATTTTCAGACATGGGAAAAGTGAATCCTCAAATTTATATGGGACTGTAAGGGGCCCTGAGTAGCCAAAGCAGTCTTGAAAAAGAATAACAATGTAGGAGGACTCACATATTCTAATCTCAAAACATACTATAAAGTTACAGTAATCAAAACAGTCTAATTCTAGTATGACCCATTGCTGTCGAGTTGACTCCAACTACTATCAATCCTATAGGACAGAGTAGAACTGCCCCATAGGATTTCTAAGGTGGTAGTCTTTACAGAAATAGACTGCTACACCTTTCTCCCTCGGAGCAACTGGTAGGTTCAAACCACTGACCTTTCAGTTAGCAGCCAAGTGCTTAACAGCTATGCCACCAGGGCTTCTTGATACTGATTATAATGATGGATACAGAGACCAGTGGGATACAGTTAAAAATCCAGAAATGAACCTGCACATCTGTGGTTAGTTGATCTTTGAGAAGAGTTCTAAATCTGTCCAATGGGGAACGAATAGTCTCTCTGATAAATAGTGCTGTAACAACTGGATTTCCACAGAGAAAGGACTTGGACCCATACCTCCTACCATACATGAAAAACTAACTCAAAATGAATCAAAGACCTAAATGTAAGATCTAAAACCATAAAATTTTTAGAAGAAAATGTAGTGGTAATGTTTCAAGATCTGCTTTTCAACAATGGTGTTTTGGTTATCTAGTGCTGCTGTAACAGAAATACCACAAATATATGGCTTGAACAAACAGAGATTTATTCTTTTACAGTTTAAGAGACTAGAAGTCTGAGTTCAAAGTACCAGCTCTAGGGACTAGGTGAGAGCCCCTTGACCTTGGGCTTTAGCTCTGCCTCTTGCTCCCAGCCCACTGAAGTTAGAGGCTTCTCTTAACTCACATAGCTGCTGGCTGCTGAGGATGACAAACCCAAGGTTGACAAGGAAAATGTCAGAGTCCCAAAATTACCAAGCAGCATGGCAAGCTGCTAATTCAAGTCCAGAAACAGTCTCAAGACTGGCAAACAACATGGCAAGTCACTGAGATGAAGACTCGGCCAGAAGCAGAATCCAGATGTGCCAAAAGGTTCTGAGACCTTTCTTTTTTTTGAAAGTCTTTATTTATTTATTTTTTTTATTTTTTAAATTTTATTTTGATTTGGGTGAAGATTTACAGAGTAAATTCACTTTTCATACAGCAGTTCACATATACTCTGTCTCATGTCATTGACCAAAATTTACAATGCAACAGCTCCCCTCCCACTTCCTCTCCATAGTTACCTCTTCCCAGTGTCCATCCCTCCATACTCTTCTGCGCCCTGAGCTGTCTCCCTGTGCATAAGCAGCCCTTCCTTCTCCCATGATTGTTCTCTCCAGGGTGTGTGTCTACTTGAGGTAAATGTTTGACTCACTTGCCTGTACTTTGTTTGGCTGGAAACCACAGGTGTGGGTTCAATTCCAGACCTGAAGGGCAGCTAGGGGCCATAGTCTCAGTGGTTTCACCAGGCTCTATTGGACCAGCAAACCTGGTCCCCCCCTTCTTTTTTTTTTTGCCTCCAAATGATTTTGAGTTTTGTTCCACATTGTTCTCCCTCTCTATGCAGGATCTCGGACATCCCTTCCAAGTGGATGACAGTTCTGAGACCTTTCTTAAGGCCTCTCCTTATATATTGGAAGCAGACCACATCCCTAAGGCAGCTACTTAGCTGCTTACAAATAGGGAGTTGATTACCAGTCTCATCATGGGGAGTAACTACATCCCGCTACCCACCCACTCAAAACCAGGCACAGCCAAGTTGACAACACATAACACAAGTGAATTTTCAGATATGACACTGAAAGTACAGCTGGCAAAAAACAAGATAGATAAATGGGACCTCATCAGAATTAAAGACTTTTGTTCATCTAAGGACTTTGTCTGCAAAATGAAGAGCCACTCTACAGATTGGGAGAAAATTTGGGGAAACTATATATCTGATAAGGATGTAATATTCAGAATGTATAAAAAACTTCTACAGCTCAACAACAAAAAGACAAACAACCCAATTTAGAAAAAAAAAAAGGACAAAGGGCTTGAATTTTACCAGGGAAGGTATACATATGGCCGATAAGCACATGAAAAGCTGCTCAACATCATTAGTCATTAGGGAAATACAAATCAAAACCATAAGGAGGGACTTCTGGTAAGATGGAGGAATAGGCAGACAAGCGACACAGACCCTCTTCAACAAACAAACAAAAACCAATTGACAGAGATACAGAAGATAATCCTGGAGCCATAAGCTTTGAAAGGAACTATACAGAAGAGCATTAGACACCAATTAGTGAAAAAACCTGAATGAAAACAGTGAGTACAGAGACGGTTGGAGCTGCAGACTGTCAGCTACTCTGACGGAACCAACAGCCTGAATATTTGCAAGTGGTGTTGGGACCTGAGAGTTTACGTAAAGATAAGCCCTGGTCATGAAGGGCCACAGGGGATGACTGTGCTGATGGCCTATGACTAGGAAGGGAAACAGCAGGGAGGGAGACAAACTGAGCTGTTGACTTTCCACTGTCCGGAGGGCACAGGCGTTTTGATTGTTTACACATGGCAGCCATTTTTTATATTTAAAGTGCCGAGGGTGCAGCCATTTTGAATGTTTACAAGTGATGGCCATTTTGGGTATTTAAAGTGACTGAGCGCACAGCCATTTTGAATCTTTACAAGTGGCAACCATTTTTGTTTTTAAAGTGATAGCATTCTCATTTAGATCCCAGGGAACTTAAGAATAGACTGTGTTTGCCAAGGTTGGCAGGGACATACAAGAGCCTAACAACAGTAAAGGAGACAGGTGATGAGTGTATAAGTGCTGTCAAATAGTGAATAGAGGAGCACAGCACAGTACCCTGCTTGCGTAGATAGCATAAAAACAAAACAAAATGAAAGCCATGGGCAAGTCACTCCAACTTACAATTACCGATTAAATATAAACACACAAACCTCACAATGCCTTGGAGACAACAGAGCATCACAATCTACACAAAGCAAGATAAAGCAGGAAAACAAGGGACCAGGATACAGACCCAAAACACATCCCTGAGGAAGATACAGCATTGGAACTCCCTGATAAGGAATTCAAAAGAATTACATTTAGGTATCTTCAACGAATTGAGAGACAGATCAAGGAAAACACTGATAAAATTGAAGAAAACACAGAGAAAACCCTCCAACAAGTTCGAAAGACAATATAAGAACAAAGTGACAAAATAAATGAAAAATTAGAAATGATAAAAATCTACACACAGAAATCCAGAAGATTAATACCAAGTTTTCAAAAATAGATAAGACATTGAATGGGCAAAGGAGCAGAATTGAATCAATGGAAGACAGAATTAGTGAGATTAAAGGCAAATACCTGAACACTTCTTTGGAAAGGGATCAATCAGAAAAAAGATCAAAACAAAATGAAGAAAACCTAAGGTTCATGTGGGATACCATGATTAATACATAGATTAATCAGAATTCCAGAACAGGAGAGACAAATAAAACCACAGAGAAAATTGTCAAAGGTTTGTTGGAAGAGAATTTTCCTGGGATGGTGAAAGATGAGAATGTATCCATTCAGGAAGTCCAACGAACCCCAAACAGGATAGACCCCAAAAGAAAATCACCCAGACATATCATCATCAAACTCACCAAAACCAAAGATGAAGAAAGAATCATGAGAGCAACACGGGAAAAACAAAAAGTTACCTACAAGGGGCAACCAGTAAGACTAAGCTCAGATTTCTTGGCAGAAACCATGCAGGTGAGAAGACAATGGGATGGTATATATAAAACCCTGAAAAAGAAAAATTTCCAACCAAGAATTATGTACCCAGCAAAATTGTCCCTCAAATATGATGGTGAAATTAGGACATTTCCAGATAGGCAGAAATTAAGGGAATTTGTTAAAACCAGACCAACCTTACAAGAGATGCTAATGGGAGCCTTTTGGACGGAGAAGCAACAACAGCCAACAATAACGGACCATTAACATACATGATGATATTACCCAGAAACCAACCCAGCTATGGAAGTATCCAAAGTAAATAAGCCTACAAGATTGTGAAAAGGGAACCAGAGACATCAACTGACAAATGAGGACAACTACAAACCAAGAAGAGGGAAAAAACTTTGTCATTACAGAACTTCTAGATGGTAAGGAAGTCAAGACAACTACATGATAGAACGGACTGTTCTAAACTTGGGAAGAAAATTATAAATCACAGGGTAACCTCAAAGAAAAATGATAAACTTTCACATCAGAATAAAAAAGAGGACCACCACAAATATTTAGCATATAAACAATAGCAATGAAGGAAGTGATAACACGATTCAGAAACAAAATGAGCTCAGCATAGAAAATTGTATGGAATAAAGAAATTGACACCACGAAAAAGCACATAACAAAATGACAGCAACAAATTTGTATTTGCTGATAATTACGTATCTGGCAAGGGACTTATCTCTAAGATTTATAGAAAATTCCAATACCTCAACACGAAAGGAATTAACAATCCATTTGAAAAATGGGCAGAAGACATGAATGGACACTTCACCAAGGAGGATATTCAGGTGGCCAGCTAATACATGGAGAGATGCTCACAATCATTGGTCATCAGAGAGGTACAAATCAAAACAAGAAGATACCGTCTCACCCCAGCATTGATGGCAAGGTTCAATGAGACAGAAAATAACAAATGCTGGCGAGGATGTGGAGAGATTGGGATTCTCATACACTGCTGGTGGGACTGTGAAGTGGTACAACTACTGTGGGAAGCAATATGGTGATTCCTTGGAAAGCTGGAATTGGAGATACTATTTGACCCAGCAATCTATTACTAGGTACATATCCTAGAAAGGTGAGAGCCAGGACAGGAGCAGATATATGCACACTCATGTTCATCACAGCACTATTTACAATAGCAAAAAGGTGGAAATAACCTACATGCCCATCAGTGGAAGAGTGGATGACCAAACTATGGTACATACGCATAATGGAAAGCTATGCAGCACTAAAGAATAATGCAGAGTCTGCAAAACACCACATAATATGGATGAACTTGGAGGACGTTATGCTGAGTGAAATAAGTCAATTGCAGAAGAACAAATATAGCATTAGTTCGTTGTTGTGGAGGGACAAGGAAAGGTTTATATATGGAGGGAAACTTTCTTTGTTGTTTGCCAGTGGTAGGAGGGGAGGGGAGGGAACACTGCAAAAAAAAAAAAAGAAAAAATCATTGACCCATGCCACTTTAGTTTTGTGTATTTCACTGTACATAAATTATATTTCAACAAAATGCATTAAAAAAAAAAAAAAAGCCACAAGGAGATATCACTTCATGCCCACTAAGAAGGCTATGATTTAAAAATCAATCAAAGAAACAAACACCAACAAACGGAAAACAACAGGTGTTAGCGATGTTATGGAAAAGTATGAGCCATTATCCATTGCTGGATATCCACTGTGAACAGTCTGGTAGGTCCTCAAAAAAGTTAAACATAGAATTACCATATGATCCAGCTATCCCAATCCTAGATGTACATTCAAAAGAATTGAAAACAAGAACACACACAGATGCATGTACACCAATATTCACTATAACATTATTTATAATAGTTCAAAAGATGGAAGTAATTTAAATGTCCATCAGCAGATGAATGGATAAACAAAATATGGTATACACATACAGTGGAATAGTACTCAGCCATGAAGAGAAATGAAGTCCTGATACATACTACAATGGAGATAAACCTTGAAAACATCATGTTGAGTGAAAAGTCAGGCACAAAAGGATATTTTATGATTCGACTCATATTTAATATCTAGAATAGGCAATGTATAGAGACCAAAGTTTATTTGTAGTTAGCAGGGAGGGAAGGGGAAAGTGGGACTCAGCTAACCTTTGTTATGGGTTGAATTATGTACCCAAACAGATATGTTGCCAACCCCTGGTACCTGTAAATACGAGCTTGTTTAGAAATAGTATCTGTAGATGTTAGTTAAAAAGTTAGTTAGTTAAAATGTTAGTTAGTTAAAAAGAGGTCATACTGGAGTAACCATACTCCAATTAGGATTGGTAGTAATCCAGTATAACTGATGTCTTTATAAAAGAGGAGAAAGAGACACAGAGACACACACAGGGAAGAGAGCCATGTGAAAACAGAGTCTGAGATTGGAGCGATACATCCACAAGTCAAGGAATGCCAAGAATTTCCATGAACCATCAGAAACTAGGAAGAAGTAAGAAAAGATCTTCATCTACCACCCTCAGAGAGAGCACAGCTCTGCTGACATCTTGATTTTGGATTTCTAACCACTCGAACAGTGAGACAGGAAATTTCTGTTGTTTTAAGCCACCCAGTTTATAGTACTTTGTTATAGCAGCCAGGAAACTAATTCACCCTCCGTGTATGAAATTGGAAGAATCTTCTATGGAGAAATCTGAGCAGCCCAAAAGTAAAAGCGTAAAGTCTTCAGGTTCCATAATGCAAAATAATTAGCCTAACCATCCTAAAGTAAAGCTCATAGTGACCACACCTGTGTCCACAGAGCTTCCAGTTGGCTTTCTAGCGTTCTACGCTTAAAACTGAGCATGTGAACAGGCAGGGGTGACCAAAGGTTTGAGTACAACCTCAGTCAAAAGACAGAAGACAAGAAAATGAAAGAAAGGACACAAACTATGCAGGGAAAAGGAAAATTTCAAAAACTGTCATTAATCTCAGATGGAGAAATTATCAAAAGCATAAGAACAAGATATTAGCAATAAATTGTTTTTTAAAAGCCCATGGAAATTAAAAATATGGGAACAGAAATGAACGGTTAAATAGAAAAGTTGAAGTTGAAGAAAACATCTTATAAAGTAGAGCAAAAAGACAAAGAAATGGAAAGTGGAGATCAAAGAAAACTGGAGAATAAATCTATGATGCCAAATATTTAAATAAATAGGAGTTGCAGAAGGAAAGAACAGAGAAAATGAGCAGGAAAAAAAATCATCAAAGATATAATTCAAGACAGTTTCCCAGAACTGAAGAAAGTGATTTTTGAGATTGAAAGGGCCCTTGAAGTATCCAGAGGTAGGTCACGTACAAAGGACTGGGAATCAGAATGTCCTCAGACTTCTCAACAGCAACAATGACCATTAGAAAATTGTAGAAGCTGTGCTTTCAAATTTTGAATCATTGCTTTCCATACTAGAATTTTTTAGTCAAACTCATAATTAAGTATGACAGTAGAACAAAGACCTTTTCAGATGTGCCAAGTCTCAAAATTTATTTATCATGCATTATATCTAGGGAAACAATTTGAGTTTATGCTTTAGCACTGTGGTTCTTGATGTGTGGTCTCTGAACTACAAGCAGTAGCATCCCCTGGGAACTTGTTAGGAATGCAAACTTTTGGGCCCAACCCCAGACCTTCTGAATCAGGTGATTCTGATGAATGCTGAAATTTGAGATTCACTACCTTAGCAAAATAAGGACATAAATCAAGAAAGAGGAAGATAATGGATCTAGGAAATAAATACCCAGCACAAGATAAAGGGGAAGGGAGTCTCTAGCATGATAGTGTATGGAGATCCTAGCAGACACTGGGACATGGGACAGTAGCTGGGGCAGGTCAGAGGCTCTAGGAAAGCACATTGCTTGTGCAACCAAGAAGATTATTATTTATTTATTTTTCTTTTTTTCATGATATGACATGACTCATTTAAATAAAGTTGAGGAACAAGCAAAACTAACCAATGGTGATGTTGTTACCTCAGACCATCAAAGGGTTTTCATTGGCTGATTTTCAGAAGTAGACCAATGAGTTTTAACATATTGAGAGGAGATTTATATAAACAGGGTTGTAAACTTGGGAGTGAAGTATGACAAATATATAGAAAAAATAAGTTAATTACTAACTCTATATATGAAAAATTGTACTGAGAAGAAAAAATAATCATAGTATTTTCTTTAGCAATGAATAGCATTCACAGAATCAGAAGAGTGTAAACTCTGAATGCTTTTTTAGCCAAAATTGTGATATTGTTGTGTTATGAGGATTGTTGTTGTTAGGTGCCATAGAGTCAGCTCTGACTTGTAGCAACCCTATGTACAACAGAACAAAACACTGCCTGGTCCTGTGCCAGCCTTGCAATGCCCACTCTACCTGAGCCCATCATTGCAGCCACTATGTCAATCCATCTCATTGAAGGCCTTCCTCTTTTTCTCTGATCCTCCACTTTACCAAGCATGATACCCTTCTCCAGGGACTGGTCCCTTTTGGCAACATGACCAAAGTAGGTCAGACAAAGTCCGGCCATTCTCACTTCCAGCGACCATTCTGGCTGTACTTCTTCCAGGACAGATTTGTTCGTTCTTCTGGCAGTCCATGGTTTTTTCAATATTCTTTGCCAACACCACAACTCAAAAGCATCAACTCTTCTTAGGTCTTCCTTATTCATTGTCCAGCTTTCACATGCATATGATACATAGGAGGATGAGGCTTAGCAAATTTGTGTATGCTGTCTGTGGTGGAGGATCTGTGAAAAAAAAGAGCTATATTCCTATCTTCCATAATTTTTTTTTTTTTATTTTTATTGTGATTTGGGTGAAAGTTTACAGAGCAAATTCATTTTCCATACAGCAGTTCATACATACTTTGTTTCATGATATTGGCTGCAATTCCCCGCAATGTAACAGCTCTCTCATCTCATTTTATCCCTGTAGTCACCTCTTTCCTGTGTCTTTCTGTCCTATGCATTCCTGCCCCCTGAGCTATCTCCCTGAAAGCTGTTGTTTTTAAAACAAGCTTCATTTGATTCTCTAACCTATGTGGACAAACAAGAACAAAAATTAAGAAAGCATGATAGATAGAAATGCTTTATAAGGAGTGTCAGGGAAGTCCTCTTAATATATTGTAAACATTTTTAAGGGCTGAGTTTTTGAGTGGTTTAAGATTGTCTGGGATTACTTTTTGAAGGATGCCAGCAGGAAGACTGGGCTGGGAGCTCCTTGTTGCTTCTCTGCCCTCAGGGAAAAGCTTTTGGGTAGAGGAGTTGCCAGGTATTGCTCTTTGTGAGCAGATGTTCCTTCAAGTAAACTTGCTAAATGGATGTTAGCACAGAGAGAACTCAGACAGATTCTAGCCTCCGTTGTCAACCTCAGTGAGGCCAAGGCAGTCTGGGCTCTGTGGTGTTGTGGATCCAGTGCAGCCCCAGCGTCAGGTGGCCTTCTCCACCTTACTGCTGTGGTCCATGGACAGCTGCTTAATTGCACTCTGCTTCAGCTCCCTCAAGGAGCTCTGGTAGCACAGTGCCTAAGACATTTGACTGCTAACCAGAAGGTTGGCAGTTCATACCCACCAGCCGCTCTGTGGAAGGAAGACAGGGCAATTTACTTTTGTTTAAATTTACTGCCTTGGAAACCCAATTAAGGTTGATATGAGTTGGAATTGACTTGATGGTGGTGGGTTTGGTTTGGTTTTTTGGGTTTCAGCTCCCTCATCTGTAAAACAAGGGTCATCATCATGACCACTCCTGCTTTTTCTGAGGAGTACATGAGTTAATAAGATATATATCATTAGATAGTGCAAACAGTTAAAAGCTTGACTACTAGCCAAAAGGTTGGCGGTTCCAGCTTACTGAGAGGTACTTCAGAAGATAGGCCTGGCAGTTTACTGCCAAAAGGTCACAGCCTTAGAAACCCGATGGAGCAGCTCTTCTCTACACATGTGGGGTTGCCATGAGTCAGAATCTACTAAGTGGCAACTAACAGCAACAACAAGGGGTTAGGATAGTGCCTGGCACACCACTTAGCCCTGAGGTTCCAAAAGGTATCGACACTTTATTTTCAACTTATTTTGAAAGGCATATGGTTCCCCACAGTATACCACGGGGATCTGTCAGAGGAGGCTTGTGTGTTGCTTTGATGCTGAATAAGTTGCAGCAGAGCTTCCAGACTAAAGCAGACTGGAAAGAAAGGCCCTGGCAATCTACTTCCGAAGATCAGTCAGTATAAACCCTGTGGATCACAACAGTCTGACTCACAGCAGGTTGCCAGGAGTTGGGGGCAGCTAAACAAGAACAGATTATCAAAGACATTTCAACCTTACAGAGAGTTGCAAGAATAGTATAGAAAACTTCCTTATAAAAACCCTTCACCCATTTGCCATGTTTGTTTTTTCTCTTACCACATACACATATAATAATTATCATTATTGTTTCTTTTTATTGAGAAGTTGCAGATATCATGACCCTTCCTCCTAAGCACTTCAGCATGTGTCTCCCAGAAACAAGGAGTAACCAGGGTAAAATAATCAATTTCAGGAAATTTCACATTCATAAAAAATTATTGTCAATATAGTGTCTATCAGTAAAACTCATTAGCTGTTCCAGTATTGTCTTTAAGGCATTCCCCGCCCCCCGCCCCCCCCAATTCAGGATCATGCATTGCATTTAGTGATCATGTCTCTTTCCACCACCACCACTGATTACTGTCGCGTCGTGGTGGTGCCATGTGTGTCCGAGTAGAACTGTGCTCCATAGGGTTTTCAAGAAACAGCTGATTTTTCAGAATTAAATTATCGAGGCTTTCTTCTGAGTTGACTGGAACCTCTACCCTTTGGGTTAGCGGCTAAGCATGGTTTGTCCCACCCAGGGACTCTCCGGCCTCTTTGTTATATTGTTGTTATTAGGTGCTGTTGAGTTGGTTCTGACTCATAGTGACCCTACGTACAACAGAACAAAACACTGCCCAGTCCTTTGCCATCCTCATAGTTGTGCTGTGTTTGAGCCCATTGTTGCAGCCACTGTGTCAGTCCATCCCATTGAAGGTCTTCCTCTTTTGTCTTCTTTAATCTGAAACCGTCTCTCAGCCTTTCTTTGTCTTTCATAACACTGACACTTTTGAATTTTTGCCACTTGTTTTGTAGAAGGTCCTTGGGTTTTGGTTTGCTGATATTTCCTCATGATTAGATTCGGTGATGTGTTTTTGATTAGAATACCACAGCACATCTCATGCAAAGGCACCTGATGCCAATATGGCCCATTAGTGGTGATGTCAACATTGATCACTGGATAGCCTCAAGAGTTCTCACTGTAAAGTTATTGTTTTCCCTTTGTAGTTAGTAAGTAATGGGGAGAAGGGGTTTGAGATTGCAAGAGTATCCTGTTCCCCAACATGTTTTCATATGATGGCTTGAGCATTTATTGGGCACTGACTCTTGACCAGACCCCTCCTAAAGTTCAGTTGCTGGTCTGCGTCTTTATTGGCATTTTAGACAAACACTAGAGCTCTCTTTTTTTTCTACCAAGGAGACATAGCATTGAAAAATACATTGATTTTTATCAGAGAGGTTTTATTCTATTTGGGGAAAAACTGCCCTCACTGGGATAAAGCCTGAAAGGCCAAATTGATTCATTTATTTGTTCATTTAAAATTTGTTGGGTGCTTACTGTATCAGAAACTCTTCCAGGTTCTGGGGATAAAGTAGTCAAAAGGACAGACAAAATTCCTGCCTTCTGGAACTTACATTATAGTGATAGAGTCAGACAATAAAGAAATAAAAATATATCTATATTATTGTTTAGGAAGCATCACATATCTGTTAATAGAGATGGAAGTTTTGGCAACAGATGCAGATGATGATTATACAATATGACTAATGTAATCATTTTAAGTTAAAAATAAATAAATAAATATGAGCTCTAATTATCAAGGAAAGTTGGTGGAGGAAATAGAGAGTGATGAGGTTAATAATAATAATAATATCATTAAGTCCATTCCAGTGTGTGGCAACCCCATGGGTTACAGAATAGAACTGAGTTCCATGGGAATTTCTTGGCTGTTAATCTTTACAGAAGCAGATCATTCGTCTTTCTTCTATGGCACCATGGGGTGGGTACCGACCTTTCATTTGGGAGCTGAGAGCAAATTGTTTGCACTATCCAGAGACTGGAGCTCCAGTAGCACAATGCCTAGGGCATCTGATTGCTAACCAGAAGGTTGGTGGTTCAAACCCACCAGCCACTCCATGGAAGCAAGACTGGGCAGTCTACTTGTGTAAGGAAACCCAGTGGGGGTCGCTTTGAGTTGGAATCAACTTAATGGCAGTGGGTTTTGTTTTTTTGTTTTTGGACTAAGAGGAGCTCTTTTAGGCTCCAGAGCTTTTTTTTAAATTGTGATTTGGGTGAAAATTTACAGAGCAAATTCACTTTCCATACAGCAGTTCACATACACTTTGTCTCATGACATTGACTACAATTTACCACAATGCAACAGCTCCCCTCCCACTTCCTCCCAATATTTACCTCTTCCCTGTGTCCATCCGTCCGTGCACTTCTGCCCCCTGAGCTGTCTGTCTGTGTATACACATAGGCTCCAGAGCTTTTTCAGGCTGTCAGAGAGCTCTGAGGAGCTGACCCTTAAGCAGAGACTTGACTGAATATGAGAGCAACCATTGTGGGTCTTGGTAGAAGAGTCTGCCAGGCAGAGGGACCAGCCTGTGCAAAGGCCTAGAGACAGGGATGTGCTTAGTATGGCTTAGTAGAACAGTAGAAGGTCAATGTGGTTGGTACAGAGATAGCAGTGGCCGTAATTGTGGTAAGTGAAGGTGGAGAGTAGCTAGGGGCAGACCACAGAGAACCTAGTAGACCATGCCAGGAGGCTGGTAGAGGGTCCAGGGTCCAGGGTTTGGAAGGAAGACTGGGTAATCTACTTCTGTAGAGATACCACCTCGGAAACCGAAGGGAGGGGTTGCTATGAGTCAGGACCGACTCGATGGCAGTGAGTTTGGTTTTGGTATCTCCTCAAGTGGGCCCCCACTTAGGGCCTTCCCAGCAGCAGCCCCTCGAGAGAGCATGGAATCTAGCCATCCCCCACTGAAAGGCCCATTGCCCTTGCTGGTTTCAAGAGAAGCTAGCCCCTGAGAATGGCTTTGAGAATAGAATGGAAGCAGTGAGATTTCTATGTCCACATAGGAGTTTCACCAGGAAGTGAGCAGTTAGGAAATGTCTTTTTATTTTCTTCCCTGTGTTATGCTGCTGAGAATAGAAGTGGTTGTGGTAGGGGGTGTTACTGGCTTGGTGAGGGGGATGTTTTCCCCAGTACCCTTGGTGGCTGGAATAGGCCTCTGACAAGCCTAGACAGACCAAAGCGTGCCAGGAGGCCCAGTGGCTTTCTGATCTGGAGCAGCCAGAAGCTCCAGGCTTCTTGCCTCAGGCTGTGTCTCCACTGCCAACAGAGTTCGGCTGTCCTCCAACATCAACTGTGCCTTTGTTCCCAGCCCTTTTGCCCTACTCCCAGGGAATTCCACTGGAACAGCTTTTCTCCCCACTGCCCAACCCAGGCAGCTGAAGTAACAGTAACAACAAGAAGAAGAAAAGCTAGCTTTTATGAGTACTTTTCTGTGTTCAAGGGACTTTCTAAGTGCTTTGTAACTACTAACTCATTTAATTCTCTCCACAACTCTGTAAGGTAGGGTCTTAGTTATCTAGAGCTGCTGTAACAGGAATACCACAAGTGGATGGTTTTAACAAACAGAAATTCATTCTCTCACAATTTAGGAGGCTAGAAATCTGAATGCAGAGCACTGGCCCTAGGGGAAAACTTTCTTTCTTTGTTGGCTCTGTTTGGTCTTTCCCCATTTGTGGGCCTGGTGTTTCTTAGAGATCTCTAATTGATGTCATTGCATCAATCTTTCCCTGAGTCTAGAAGTTTCTTGGCATAGGGACCCTGGGTCCAAAGGATGTATTCCTCTCCTGGCTCTTCTTTCTTCCTGGTACAGAAGTCCTTCCTTCTCTGAGCTTTCCTCTTTCCTTTTATTTCTTATAAGATAAAAAGTGATGCAGGTCACACCCCAGGGAAACTTCCTTTAGATCAGGGCTATGACCTGAGTAAGAATGTTTTATCCCACCTTAATCTACTTACAGCAGATTGGCTGATCACATCATATCACATTATGGGGTGATTACATCATTACATAATTGCCAAATTACATCTCTACATAACTGCCAAACCACTGAGATCCATGACCCAGCCAAGTTGACACATACTTTTGGGGGACACGATTCAATCCATGACAGGTAAGTACTATTATCATACCCAATTACTAGGTGAGGAAGCAGAAACCAAAAAAGCAAAAACTCACTGCCATCAAGTCAATTCTGACTCATAGCGACCCCCTTTGGGTTTCCAAGGCTGAAATCTTTATGGATTACACAAGATTACACAACTAGTGCAAAGCTAGGATTTGAACCTGAGCTGACTGGTTCTTTTACAGCAAGCTATACTGCAAATACCATGGGATTTTCCTAGACTCCATTGCCAGAGCCAGGATAGTGATATCCCATTTGTTTCAGGTATTCTCCTGCATTTTGAGATCTTGGTGTACTTGATCTCTGACCCCTGGCCTATGATCTGGGCTATTAGAGAGCAACAACAGTGAGAAGCAAGGAGCTGCTTTTTGCTTATGGGTTGTGAGGAGGTCTGCATGCTTCCTTCCTTTCCTAGATAAGTCAGATCCAGGGATTCCCAGGATGATACTGATTAGCACTTCCACTGGCCTAGATGACTCATCTTGTTTAGTGTCAACAACTCTGTAGGGCAGATTTTGTTGCCACAGTTTAACAGATGAACATGGCCACACAGGTAGTAAGGGGAGAACTGTATGTCTACCTCAGGTAAGTGCTACTACCTCCTGAGTTTGTAACTTTGCATCTTGCTGCTCTGCTTCCAGAGATGAGGGACTGGGAGCATTTGCTGCTCCTCAGAAGCCATGTGTATGATATGTCTTCCTCTTGAGCAGCCACCTGCCATCATCTTCTCATGTTCCCTTTGGGCCTCTGGGGAGGCACCTGTGTTAAAAGAGCACTGAATTCCAGATAAGAAGACCTAGGTCCCAGCCTTGCCATCACCACATCTCACAGTGCGACTTTGGACAAGTCTTTTGGACTCCTGTTGTCTTAGCCACAAGTGGGTGGCTTGTTGTTGTTAGGTGCTGTCGAGTAGGCTCCAACTCATAGTGACCTTAGGTACAACAGAATGAAACACTATTCAGTACTGCACCATCTTCACAATATTTGCTATGCTTGAGCCCTTTGTCCCAGCCACTGTGTCAGTCCATCTCCTTGAGGGTTGCAGTGCAGTGAATTATTTGGTATGGCTTTTCTAGCTACGGTCTTTGTAACTCCCACTGGATTACTGGGTGGGATCATGCAAATAAGGTGTGTAGAATTCTGATGTGGGGATTGGTTAGTTTTGTCACTCTGCAGGCTTAAAATGAGCCCTCCTAGAGGCAGAGAGGGGATCTTACTGCCATCAAGAAAGAAGAGCTGGAGGTGAAGTGGAACATGTCCTTGGACCCTAGATCCCTACACTGGACCTCCTTGGCTGAGAGACACCCTGGTGGAGAGATGTCTGGGCAGAGAGATGCTCCAGCAGAGAGACGGTGGCAGTAGAACCAAGAGGCACAAGACAGAGTGGCAGGCTTACCTGGCTCACAGAGGCAGAGGCTAGGACGAGAGGCCAAGGGCCAGAGAAGAGTGTCTGAGGGCACAGCAGAGGGAAGACTGTCCTGATCAAAGAATTCTGTCATGAGCATGTTCCTGAACCTGAATTGTAGCCTGTAACTTCCCTAATAAACCCCATAATTGTGAGTATTGTCTTTGAGTTCTGTGTGGCCATTGCAATGAATTCTTGAACTCAGCAGAGAAGTAGTGAGTGCTGTGGAAGGGACAGTTGTTGTTAACGTTAATAAAAAGGCTGGAGGATGTCTGGCCTCATAGGAATAAGCCTTGGGCTGCTGATGGTGAGTCTGTCTTCCTCTTCTGAAGTTAGAGGAGGTCATAAGATCCCACCTCCATGTCCTTTTTTGCAAGGGTCTTCCCTTTTCCACTGACTATCTACTAAGCTTAAAGAGCAGAAGTTTTTTTTTCTCACAGTTAAGAAATCCAATTCAGGGCACTGGCTCTAGGGGAAGTTTTTCTTTTGGCTCTGAGGAGACATCCTTGTTTTGGTTCCTTGGTGATCCTCGCATGTGCCACTGTCTTCCCTAGTTTTATGTTCAGTCTTCTCTGTGCCTAATTTTCTTTTCTTTTTTTTTCTATTTAAATTTTTTATTATTTTTTATTTATTGTGAAATCTGTATATATATGTTGTTGTCAGGTGTTGTTGAGCCATGTCCAACTCATAGCGACCATATGTCCAACAGAACAAAACACTGCCTGGTCCCATGCCAGCTTCACAATCCAGGCTATACATGAGCCCATTGTTGTAGCCACTGTGTCAATCCATCTTGTTGAGGGCCTTCCCCTCTTTCATTGACTTTCCACTTTACCAAGCATGATATCCTTCTCCAGGGAATAGTCTCTTCTTACAAGATGACCAAAGTAGGTGAGGTGAAGTCTGGCCATTCTCGCTTCCAAGGAGCATTCTGGCTGTACTTCTTTCAGGCCAGATATGTTAGTTCTTTTAGTACTCTGCAAAAAGGGCAAGGAGGCCACATGTTCTGACCTCCTCTAATCCCGCAAGAGGAAGACAAGATTACCAGCAGTAACCCAAGACCTATTACTGCAAGACCAGATATGCTGCCTCCCTCCAGCCCTTTCACCAACCGTTCCTCCCAAAGCACCCACCACCTCTCTCCTGGGTTTGATAATTCGCTGCAGTGGCCACACAGAATTCACAGATTATGGAGTTTATTAGGGAAGCACCAGGCTACAATTCAAGTTCAGGAAAAACGCTCAGTCTCTCTCCCAGCCCACCGTCTCTCAGCCAAATCTCTCACATTCTCTCCCCCAGCAGTGCATGTCCCTCGGTGTCTTACTCAGCAATGCGTGTCTCTTGAGCCTCTTTCCCAGCAGCACATGTCTCTTTCTGGGGCGTGTGTCTCTTTCAGCAGCACATCTTCCTCAACCAGCAGTCAGAGAGAGTTCTGCCTCTAGGAGGCCTCCTTTTGAGCCTGGCAGGTGGTCAAACTAGCCAATCATAGCATCAGAACTCTAAGCACTTGAGAGAGAGTGGGCACCTCCCAGAACATTGTTTTGTGCCACTCCCAACAGAAATACTCCAGGTGGACAACTTCAGCAATCAGGGGCTCCTTAGTTGCTCATAGAAAATCCCACCTTGGAGTTTACAAAGACTTATGGGTAGAAAAGCCACACTAAGTAATTTGCTACACCACACACTCCATGGTATTTTCGGCATTTTTTTCTAGCACCACAACTCAAAAGCATCGACTCTTCTTTGGTCTTCCTTATTCATTGTCCAGCTCTCAAATGCATATGAGGTAATTGAAAATATCATGGCTTATGTCAGGTGCACCTTAGTCCTCAAGGAGACGTCTTTGCTCTTCAGCACCTGAAAGAAGTCTTTTGCTGTCGATTTGTCTGGTGCTATATGTCATCTGATAATCTTGACTGCTGCTTCCATTGGCATTGATTGTAGAACCAAGTGATGTGAAATCTTTGACAACTTCAATCTTTTCTCCATTTATCGTGATGCTGCCTATTGGTTCAGTTGTGAGGATTTTTGTTTTCTTCATATTGAGTATAATCCATATTGCAGACTGTAGTCTTCAATCTTTATCAGTAATTTTTTCAAGTCATCCTCACTCTCAGCAAGCAAAGTTGTGTCATCAGTGTATCACAGGTTGTTAATGATTCTTCCTCCAATCCTGATGCCACATTCTTCTTCATATAGTCCATCTTCTCAGATTATCTGCTCAGTTTAGAGACTGAGTAAGTATGGTGAAAAGATGCAACCCTGACACACTCACTTCTTGATTTTAAGTCACGCAGTGTCCCCTTGTTCTGTTCGAATGACAGTTTCCTGTTCTATGTACAGGTTCCTCATGAGTACAATTAAATGTTCTAGAATTCCCATTCTTCTCAGTGTTATCCACAGTTTGTTATGATTCACACAATTGAATGCTTTTGCATGGTCAATAAAACACAAGTAAACATCTTTCTGGTATTCTTTGCTTTGAGCCAAGATCCATCTGATATCAACAATGATATCCCATGTTCCACTGAGTCTACGTTCTTTTGAATCCAGCTTGCATTTCTAGAAGTTCTTTGTCAATATACTGCTGCAACCATTTTTGAATTATCTTCAGCAAGATTTTACTTGCATGTGATATTAATGATATTGTTTGATAATTTTCACATTCTGTGGATCACCCTTCTTTGGAATGGGTACAAATATGGATCTCTTCCAGTCAGTAGGCCAGGTAGCTGTCTTCCAAATCTCCTGGCATAGCTGAGTGAGTGCCTCCAGTGCGGTGCACCCACTTGTTGAAACATCCCAATGGGTATCCCATCAATTCCTGGAGCCTTGTTTTTTGCCACTTCCTTTGGTGCAGCTTCAACTTCTTCTTTCAATACCATTGGTTCTTGATCTATGCCATCTCCTGAAATGGGTGAAGAATGACCAATTGCTTTTGGTATAGTGACTCTCTGTATTCTTTCCATCTTCTTTAGATGCTTCCTGCATCAGTCAATATTTTGCCCATAGAATCTTTCAGTATTGCAACTCGAGGCTTAAATTTTTTCTTTAGTTCTTTCAGCTTGAGAAATGCTGAATGTGTTCTTCCCTTTTGGTTTTCTAACTCCAGGTCTTTGCACATTTCATTATAATAATTGACTTTGTCTTCTTGAGCTGCCCTTTGAAATCTTCTGTTCAGCTCTTTTATCTTGTCATTTCTTCCATTTGCTTTAGCTACTCTTCATTCAAGGGCAAGTTCAGAGTCTCTTCTGACATCCGTTTTGGTCTTTTTTTCCTTTCCTGTCTTTTTCATGACCTTTTGCTTTCTTCATGGATGATGTTCTTGATGTCATCCCACAGTTCCTCTGGTTTTCAGTCATTGGTGTTCAGTGCATCAAATCTATTCTTTTATTATTATTATTATTATTAATTTTTATTGTGATTTGGGTGAAAATTTACAGAGCAAATACACTTTGCATACAGCAGTTCACATACACTTTGTACACTTTGTCTCATGACATTGACCACAATTCAGCACAATGCAACGTCTCCCCTCCCACTTCCTCCCAATAGCTACCTCTTCCCTGTGTCCATCCCTCCATGCACTCCTACCCCCTGAACTGTCTCCCTGTGCTTGAGCAGCCCTTCTTTCTCTCATGCTTGTTCTCTCCAAGGAGTGTATCCAAGGAGTGTATGCTCAACTGATATGCCTGTCTATTGTTTGGCTGGAAGCCACAGGTGTGCGTTCAATTCCAGACCTGAAGGGCAGCTAGGGGCCATGGTCTCAGTGGTTCCACTAGGCTCCATTGGGCCAGCAAACATGTTCTCTGCTTTTTTATTTTTCCAAATGATTTTGAGTTTTGTTCCACATTGTTCTCCCTGTCTATCCAGGATCTTCTACAAAGATCCTCTTCTAAGTGGTTGACAGTAGTAGCCAAGCACCATCTATTTCTTCTGGTCTCATAGTCATATAGGCTGCAGATCGGATGGTGTACCAGTTGCTAGGACTAATTGTTTCCATCAATTTTTGGGTTTCTTCATTCTGGATGAGGAGAGTCCCATCGTTGCATCTAGATGGCAGCTTGCAAGCTTTTAAGATCTCAGTTGCTACTCGCCAAAGTAGGAGGTGGGACAATGTTTTCTGTAGTATGTTATGACAATTGAGCTTGATGTCCTCTGCGACCATAGTCCCGAGCCCCCAGGTTTATCTACTCGGTCCCTCTGGGTAGCTGGCTGTGGCCAAGCAGTGACTACAATCAAATCTATTCTTTAGACGGTTTCCAATTCAATAGGGATATATTCACGGTCATATTTTGGCTCTTGTGGACTTGTTTTAATTGTCTTCAGCTTCAACTTGAACTTGCATATGAGCAACTGATGGTCTGTTCCACAATCGGCTCCTGGCCTTATTTTGGCTGAAGATACTTGAGCTATTCTATTGCCACTTGCCACAGATATAGTTGATTTGACTCTTGTGTACTCCTCTGGTGAAGGCCACATGTATAGCCACTGTTGGTGTTGTTGAAAAAAGGTATTTGCAATGAATAAGTCATTGGTATTGCAGAATTCTGTCATGTGATCTCTAGCATCATTTCTATTACCAAGGCCAAATTTTCCAAATACATTTATTTATTTATATATATATAAAATATAACATTTGTCAATTTGACATTTTTCAGGTGTACAATTTATTTAGCAAAATCAGTTTCATTAATCACCTTGTTCATCCATCATCTATTGTTAGTAACTTTCCCATCACCACAAACAAACGCACCCCTTCCCAACATGTTTCCCATCACTGCCCTCCCACCCCTGGTAACCACTAATGAACGTTGATTTCTATACATTTGTCTATTCTTGTTACTTCATTTAAGTGAGATTATACAGTATTTGTTGTTTTTGATTGACTTCGCTCAGCATAATGTTTTCAAGGTTCATCCATGTTGTAGCATATATCAGGACTTCATTTTTCTTTATGGCTAGGCAGTATTCTATTGTGTATATGTACTACTTTTTGTCTAACTATTCATCTATTAATAGACGTTTAATTTGTTTCCACTTTTTGGCTATCAAGATAGTGCTGCAGTGAATATTGGTGTACATGTATATAAAAGAGCCCTGATGGTTCAGTGTTTAACTGCTTGGCTTCTAACCAAGAGAAAGGTCAGCAGTTTGAAGCCAACAGCCATTCTGGTAGTCTGTTTGTAAAAGATTACAGCCTTGGAAACCCTGTGGAGCAGTTCTCTGTCCTACAGGGTCTCTTTGAGTGGAATCAACTCACAGCAATGGGTTTTTTGGTACACGTGTAGTCTATTCTTTTGATATCTCAGAAATGATTAAGTTTAAGACACACCCTGCGCTGATATGGTTTCATTAACATAACAAAAAAATCCTATTCCCATATGGGATTACATCCCCATTAGGATTCCATAATATTTTGGGGGGATGGAATGGGGGGGAGCACAATTCAATCCACAATACCTATGAGCCTCTTTTAATCTCCTATGAAATGAGGTTAAAACCACCTCATTAAGACTGGACAGTCTACTTCCATAGAGACACCTCCTTGGAAAGCCAAAGAGGGGTTGCTATGAATTGGGATTGACTCAACAGCAGTGAGTTTTTTGAGTTTGAGTCCAAACATGGAAGCATAGGTTAGTGGTTCTTAGCTGGAAAGAGGGGTTGCTATGAATTGGGATTGACTCAACAGCAGTGAGTTTTTTGAGTTTGAGTCCAAACATGGAAGCATAGGTTAGTGGTTCTCAGCTGGAGAGTTCTTAGCTGACAGTTTCCTGAGGTGTTAAAATGTACTCGCCCAATTTCTCTCTTGTTTTCTGTGTAGAACTTATATGAATCTACAGTTAGTGGGCTGAGGAGAAGTGGGCCATTTGAGAAACAGTGGATTTTGAAACACCGTTTTCTTTTCTTGCTGTTGAGATCTATGTTGAAACATGATAGAAAAAAATGTTAGAGTAGCTGTTCCAGTTATCTAGTGCCACTCTGACAAGAATATACCACAAATGGGATGCCCTTCACAAACAGGAGTTCTCTTATAGTTTGGAGGCTTTAAGTCCAAGTTCAAAGTGCCAGGCTCTAGGGGCTGGGTGAAAGCCACTCAACCTTGGGGTCCAGCTCTGCCTTCTGCTTCTGGCCCACTGGAGCTAGAGGTGTTTCTTCACTTAAACAGCTGCTGAGGCTTACAAACCCAAGGTTTACAAGTAAAAAGGCACAGTCTCGATGTTACCAAACCACACGGCAGACCGTTAATTTAAGTCCATTGTAAGTCCCAAGGTTGGCAGAGCATGGCAAGCTGCTGAACAACGACATGGCTACATGCAGGGTCCAAATGTGCCATAAACTTGAGACTATCCCCAAGGCTTCTCCATATATATGGTAAGCAGACCACAGGCAACTACTCAGCTGCTCACAGTAGATTCCACTGTGGAGTTGATTATCAGTCTCATCATGGGGAATGCTATATCCAGCTGCCCAGCCACTCAACCAGGCCTAGCCAAGTTGACACACAAAGTTAATTATCACAGTAGCTCTGTAAACTTTCAGCTAAATGACAATAAAAAGTTTTTTTTTTTTTTTTTTTTTTTAAAAAAGAAGAGTAGTGATAGCAGTTGTAGCCGATCTTGTTAGAGACAAGCAAATGAACATAACCAAATATTGTAAAAAATCAAGGAAAGGTTTATATATGGAAGGAAACTTCCTTGGTTGGTTACTAAGGGTGGGAAGGGAGGAGAGGAAACACTGCAAAAATTTAAAAAACAAGTAGTTTTAGACAGGACACTAAGCATCAATATAAAAACCCACTGCAGTTGATTCTGACTCATAGTGACCCCCATTGGGTTTCTAAGGCTGTAAATCTTTACAGAAGTAGATTGTCTCATCTTCCTCCCACAGAGCAGCTGGTGAGTTTAAACCAGTGACTTTCTGTTTAGCCACTAAATGCCTTACCCACTATGCCACCAGAGCTCCTTTAGAGTCTATGTAGGAAAACTATAAGGTTTCTTTCTAATGAAAATAGTGGTTCTGTTGTACCATCATGATCATTGTTGTGTGCCCCCCGCCCCCCCCAGCAAGGAACATTTGATATTATTTGGAGACCTTTTTGGTTGCTCTGTAACCAAGGGTGGGCTGGGGTGGTGGTACTGGTGTCTAGCAGATAGAGGCCAGGGATGCTGCTAAATAGCCTTTAATGCACAGGCTGTCACTCACTACAAAGAGTTATCTGACCTGAAATGTTTATGGTGCTGCGGTTGAGAAACCAGCTAGCACTTATGTATTATTTGCTGTGTGCAAGACATTGTTCTAAGTGGCTTATAGGTATTAACTTGCTTAATCCTCCCAACCCTGTGAAATAGCTGTTATTACCTTCATTTGACAGATGGGGAAGTAGGGGCACAAAGAGGTTATATAACTGGACCAAGTTCCCCCTCGTAGTTAGTCAGGAGCAGGAGGAACAAGGATTGAAACTCTGGCAGTCAGATCCTGAGTTCTTTTTTTTTTTTTTTTTTTTTAGGATTTGACACAGGTAAGAGCAGAAAATTATGTACACT